>NC_056743.1:1285883434-1286000277 GCF_019279795.1 Protopterus annectens | reverse complement strand
CTTTCCTCACAGAAAGCTGTGGCCAATTCTGGGGTGAGCTTTTCCAGCAAACCTTTGAAATTTTTTATTTTACACCTTAAATAGAAGGTTTAATTCCTAGCTCCATCCCCTGAGTTCACAGACGATTAACCTTAACTGATCTGCTCTTACCTCTGTTTGACTCCTTTATTGACCTGTTCTAATTTCTGTCTGTCTCACACGAGACACAGCTGTGGTCCCTTTTCATGTTTTAATATACAATTAAAAGTAGAATACAAGAAAAAACACAGTATAATGAAATCAAATCACAATATACAAAATAGAAAAAAAACAATAAAATAATACAAAGTACAAGAAATCAAAAGCAAACTAACCTTACCCTCACAGCAAGCTGTGGCGCAGTCTGTGTGAACTTTTCCAGCAAAGCTTTGAAATGTTTTATTTTACCTTTTAAATAGAAGGTTTAGTTCCTAGTTCCACCCCCTCACTTCACAGATGGCTAACCGTAACTGACCTGTTCTAACTTCTGTGTAACTCCTTAAGTGACCTTTGCTAATTGCTGTTGACTCACAAGAGAAAAGCCATGGTCTCTTTTCAAGTTTTAATATTCAATTAAAAGCAGAATAGAAGAAAAATACAATGTAAAGAAAACAAATCACGTATACAAAACAAAAAAATAGTAACGTAATACAAAGTACAAGTACAAGAAATCAAAAGCAAACTAACCATTGCCTCATAGCAAGCTGTGGCAGAGTATGGGTGAGCTTTTCCAGAAAAGCTTTGATATGTTTTATTTTACCCATTAAATGGAAGGAGTAGTTCCTAGATACACCCCTCAGTTCACAGATGATTAACCTTAACTGACCTGTTCGAACCCCTGCGTGACTCCTTAATTTACTTGTTCTAATTTCTGTCTGACTCACAAGAGACACAGTTGTGGTCTGTGTTTATGTTTTGATATGTAATTAAAAGCAGAATACAAGAAAAACACAGTCTGAAGAAAAGAAATTGCATTACTCAAAACAGAAAAATACAACAAAATAATACATGGTACAGGAAAGGAAAAGCAAACTAACCTTTCCTCACATCAGGCTGTGGCTGAGTCTGGGTGAGCTTTTGCAGCAAAGGTTTGAAATTGTTTATTTTACCCTTTAAATAGAAGGTTTAGTTCCTACCTCCACCCTCTGAGTTCAGAGATGGTTACCCTTAATTGACCTGTTCTATCTTTTGTGTAACTCCTTAATTGACCTGTTCTCATTTCTGTCAGACTCAAAAGAGACACAGCTGTGGTCTCTTTTGAAGTTTTAATATGCAAGTAAAAGAAGTATACAAGAAAAACACAGTGTAAAGAAAACAAATCACAGTATACAAAATAAAAAAGACAATAAAGTAATACAAAGTACAAGAAATCGAAAGAAAACTAACCTTTCCATAACACCAAGCTGTGGCAGAGTCTGGGCAAGCTTTTCCAGCAAAGCTTTAAAATGTTTTATTCTACCAGTTGAATAGAAGGTTCATTTCCTAGCTCCACCCCTCGGTGAACTGATGATTAAAATGAAATGACCTATTGTAACTTCTGTGTGACTCCTTAATTGACCTGCTCTAATTTCTGTCTGACTCACAAGAGACACAGCTTTGGTCTCTTTACATGTTTTAATATGCAATTAAAAGCAGAATAAAAGAAAAACACAGTGTAAAGAAAACCAATCACAGTATACAAAATAGAAAAAGACAATAAAATAATGCAAAGTAGACAATAAAATAATACAAATTACAAGAAATCAAAAGCAAACTAAATATTCCGTCACAGCAAGCTTTGGCCGAGTCTGGATGGGGTTTCCCAGCAAAGCTTTGAATTTTTTTATTTTAGCCTATAGATGAAAGGTTTAGTTCCTAGCTCCACCTCCTCAGTTCAGAGGAATACCCTTAACTGACCTGTTCTAACTTCTGTTTGACTCCTTAACTTGACCTGTTCTAATTTCTGTCTGACTCACAAGAGAGACAGCTGTGGTCACTTTTCAAGTTTTAATATGCAATTAAAAGTAGAATATAAGAAAAACACAGTGTAAAGAAGACAAATCACAATATACAAAAATAGAAAAAGACAATAAAATAATACAAAGTACAAGAAATCAAAAGCAAACTAGCCTTGCAGCCACAGAAGGCTGTGGCAGAGTCTGGGTGAGCTTGTCAAGCAATGCTTTGAAATGTTTTATTTTACCCTTTAAATAGAAGGCTTAGTTCCTAGCTCCAGCCCCTCAGTTCACAGATGATTAATCTTAACTGACCCATTCTAACTTCTGTGTGACTCCTTTACTGACCTGTTCTGTTTTCTGTCTGACTCATAAGATACACAAATTTGTCTCTTTTCATATTTTAGTATGCAGTTAAAAGCAGAAGGCAGGAAAAACACAGTGTAAAGAATTCAAACCACAGTACACAAAATTGAAAAATACAATAAAATAATACAAAGTGCAAAAAATCAAAAGCAAAATAACCTTTCCCTCATAACAAGTTGTGTTTGAGTCTGGGTGAGATTTTCCACCAAGGCATTAAAATGCTTTACTTTTACCCCTTCAATAGTAGGTTTAATTCCTATCTCCACCCTATCAGTTAACAGATGATGAACCTTAACTGACCTATTATAACTTCTGTTTGACTCCTTAACTGACCTGTTCTAATTTCTGTATGACTCACAAGAGGCACAGCTGTGATCTCTTTTCAAGTTTTAATATGCTAATAAAAGCAGAATACAAGAAAAACACAGTGCAAATAATGCAAATCACAGTACAAAAAATTGAAAAAGACAATAAAATAATACAAAGTACAAGAAATCAAAAGCAAACTATCCATTCCCTCACACCAATCTGTGGCAGAGTCTGAGTGAGCCTTTCCAGCAAAGCTTTGATAAGTTTTATTTTACCCCTGAATGGAAAGATTAGTTCCTAGATCCACCCCGCAGTTCACAGATGATTAACCTTAACTGACCTGCTCTAACCTCTGTGTGACTCCTTAACTGACCTGCTCTAATTTTTGCATGACACACAAGAGACACAGAGTGATCTCTTTTCAAGTTTTAATATGCAATTAAAAGCAAAACACAAGCAAAACACAGTGTAAAGAAAATCATTCACGGTATACAAAATAGGAAAAGACAATAAAGTAATACAAAGTACAAGACATCAAATGCAAACTAACCTTTGCCTCAAAACAAGGTATGCCAGAGACTGGGTGAGCTTTTCCACCAAGGCTTTGAAATGTTTAATTTTACCCTTTAAATAGAAGGTTTAGTTCCCTGCCCCTCCCCCTCAGTTTACAGACGATTAACCTTAACTGACCTGTTCTAACTTCTTTGTGACTCCTTCACTGACCTGTTCTGTTTTCTGTCTGACTCACAACAGACAGAGCTGTGGTCTCTTTTACACTTTTAATATGCAATTAAAAGGATAATACAAGAAAAAACACAGTGTAAAAATAAAACAAATCACAGTATATAAAATAGAAAAACACAATAAAATAATACAAAGTACAAGAAACCAAAAGCAAACTAACCTTTTTCATACAGAAAGCTGTGGCCAATTCTGGGGTGAGCTTTTCCAGCAAACCTTTGAAATTTTTTATTTTACCCCTTAAATAGAAGGTTTAGTTCCTAGCTCCTCCACCTCAATTCACAGATGATTAACCTTAACTGACCTGTTCGAACCTCTGCGTGACTCCTTAATTCACTTGTTCTAATTTCTGTCTGACTCACAAGAGACACAGCTGTGGTCTGTGTTTATGTTTTGGTATGTAATTAAAAGTAGAATACAAGAAAAACACAGTCTGAATAATAGAAATTGCATTACTCAAAACAGAAAAATACAACAAAATAATACAAGGTACAAGAAATGAAAAGCAAACTAACCTTTCCCTCACAACAGGCTGTGAAAGAGTCTGGGTGAGCTTTTGCAGCAAAGGTTTGAAATTGTTTATTTTACCCTTTAAATAGAAGGTTTAGTTCCTACCTCCACCCTCTGAGTTCAGAGATGGTTACCCTTAATTGACCTGTTCTATCTTTTGTGTAACTCCTTAATTGACCTGTTCTCATTTCTGTCAGACTCAAAAGAGACACAGCTGTGGTCTCTTTTGAAGTTTTAATATGCAAGTAAAAGAAGTATACAAGAAAAACACAGTGTAAAGAAAACAAATCACAGTATACAAAATAGAAAAAGACAATAAAGTAATACAAAGTACAAGAAATCGAAAGAAAACTAACCTTTCCATAACACCAAGCTGTGGCAGAGTCTGGGCAAGCTTTTCCAGCAAAGCTTTAAAATGTTTTATTCTACCAGTTGAATAGAAGGTTCATTTCCTAGCTCCACCCCTCAGTGAACTGATGATTAAAATGAAATGACCTATTGTAACTTCTGTGTGACTCCTTAATTGACCTGTTCTAATTTCTGTCTGACTCACAAGAGACACAGCTTTGGTCTCTTTACATGTTTTAATATGCAATTAAAAGCAGAATAAAAGAAAAACACAGTGTAAAGAAAACCAATCACAGTATACAAAATAGAAAAAGACAATAAAATAATGCAAAGTAGACAATAAAATAATACAAATTACAAGAAATCAAAAGCAAACTAAATATTCCGTCACAGCAAGCTTTGGCCGAGTCTGGATGGGGTTTCCCAACAATGCTTTGAAATTTTTTATTTTAGCCTATAGATGAAAGGTTTAGTTCCTAGCTCCACCTCCTCAGTTCAGAGGAATACCCTTAACTGACCTGTTCTAACTTCTGTTTGACTCCTTAACTTGACCTGTTCTAATTTCTGTCTGACTCACAAGAGAGACAGCTGTGGTCACTTTACAAGTTTTAATATGCAATTAAAAGCAGAATACAAGAAAAACACTGTGTACAAAAAACAAATCACAGTATACAGAACAGAAATAGACAATAAAATAATACAAAGTACAACAAATCAAAAGCAAACTAACCTTTCCCTCACTGAAAGCTGTGGCGAAGTCTGGGTGAGCTTTTCCAGCAAACCTTTGAAATGTTTTATTTTACATCTTAAATAGAAGGTTTAATTCCTAGCTCCAACCCCTGAGTTCACAGATGATTAACCTTAACTGACCTGTTCTTACCTCTGTTTGACTCCTTTATTGACCTGTCTAATTTCTGTCTGTCTCACAAGAGACACAGCTGTGATCCCTTTTCATGTTTTAGTATGTAATTAAAAGTGGAATACAAGAAAAAATACAGTATAATGAAAACAAATCACAATATACAAAAATAGAAAAAGACAATAAAATAATACAAAGTACAAGAAATCAAAAGCAAACTAGCCTTGCAGCCACAGAAGGCTGTGGCAGAGTCTGGGTGAGCTTGTCAAGCAATGCTTTGAAATGTTTTATTTTACCCTTTAAATAGAAGGCTTAGTTCCTAGCTCCAGCCCCTCAGTTCACAGATGATTAATCTTAACTGACCCATTCTAACTTCTGTGTGACTCCTTTACTGACCTGTTCTGTTTTCTGTCTGACTCATAAGAGAAAAGCCATGGTCTCTTTTCAAGTCTTAATCTTCAATTAAAATCAGAATAGAAGAAAAAAAAACAATGTAAAGAAAACAAATCACAGTATACAAAAATAAATAAATAAATAAATAAAATTAAGTAATGCAAAGTACAAGTACAAGAAATCAAAAGGAAACTAAACTTTCCCTCACAGCCAGCTTTGGCCATATTTGGGTGGGCTTTTCCAGAAAAGCTTTGAAATTCTTTTTTATTTTACCCCTTAAATGGAAGGTTTAGTTCCTAACTCCCCCCCTCAGTTCACAGATGATTAACTTTAACTGACCTGTTCTAACTTGTTTGACTTCTTAATTGACCTGCTCTAATTTCTGTCTGATTCACAAGAGACATAGTTGTGGTCTTTTTTCAAGTTTTAATAGGCAATTAAAAGCAGAATAGAAGAAAAAGACAGTGTAAAGAAAACAAATCACAGTATACAAAATAAAAAAGAGAATAAAGTAACACAAAGTACAAGAAATCAAAAGCAAACTAACTTTTCCTTCATGGCAAGCTGTGGCAACATCTGGGGGATCTTTCCCAGCAAAGCTTTGAGTTGTTTTATTTTACCCATTAAATAGAAAGTTTAGTGCCTGTCTCCACCACCTCTCTTCACAGATGATTAACATTAACTGACCTGTTCTAACTTTTATGTGACTCCTTAATTGACTTGTTCTAATTTCTGTCTGCCTCACAAGAGACACGCCTGTGGTCACTTTTCATGTTTTAATATGCAGTTAAAAGCAGAATACAAGAACTGGTGTAAAGAAAACAAGTCATAGTATACAAATCAGAAAAGACAGTAAAGCAATACAAATAAGAAGAAATCAAAAGCAAACTAACCTTTCCCTCACAGCAAGCTGTGGCAGAGTCTGGCTGATGTTTTCCAGCAAAAGCCACCTTTATGCCCTATGTCTTAAGTGGGCAGCATACATTTGACATGTGGCATATACAAGATCATAATGCTTTGGTATACTGTCTGAATGTCAGGCTATCCTAGGCTAGAGATCCTTGTATTTAAGAATACTGTAACAGTGAATAGAAAGACATCTTCATATACCAAAGGTAGTAAGTACATGCTAATAATTTGTTTTACTTCTCAATTGCCATTTTCTTAGCTTTTACCTTAGTAACTTTTTCTCTACATACCTGTTTCTATCTGGACATCTCTTTTAACCTTACAGAGAGAAACTTATGTCTCAGCTTGTTTTTTCTTTCTTGTTTTAGTGAATATATCACTGCATATTTCCCTTTCTGTAGTAGCTTCCATTTCATTAAGTACTTGCTTTTGATAGTCCATTTTTCTCACTTAATCTTCTGTTTAAGCTTTATTCAGGTTCCCTTTATTGTCCACACTTTCATTCTTTGCTAGTTTTGTGACTGGAATGTTTGGAAGGTTCGTTTTCAAGTACTAAGGATCCTTGCTTTTTAGTTTTAATCAGTGGCAGGATCCATGACTTGCAGAAAGGGATAGCAGACTGGAAAAAAGACTGTTGGGGGCACTGTGGAAAGATCACCTTAGACACAGTAGAAACAATGTTGAAAAGGCAAGTTACTGTATATATTCATTTTCTCATTGTTGTGGTGAGGTTGTGGTAGTAGAGGGACGTAGCTTTTGCCCAGCACAAAGCAAATCTACACACGGTACCCATTTAAAGGCATGCCCGGATGATATGATTGGTTTCCATGCCAAATAACATTCCCCTTCCATAGTGACCCTTTTTACATATGCCTTATGATAACTTAGCAAAGAGTCCCAGTGAGGGCAACATCACCTCAGCAAGTGCCATATAGTAAAAGTAAATACTTTTTGCAACTATACAATTTCTGTAAAAAAATGAAACTTTTTTAATTAAAAACAGCACAGCAGGTTAATAAAGTACATGTTAAGAAAGTAATCCAAAAAGCAAATATTCTGTACAGTTGCATGCAAAGTATGAAAACACATGTAATTATAGCATTTCAGAGGAATGTAACTCAATCTATTTTAATGTAATGCAGCATCAAACATAAACGAGAGGCACAGACATTTGGATCAATCAGTAAATATTCTATTTAATATTTGCAAAAATAATTAAAAGCAAAAGCTTTCCACAGCAAAACACAATGTGTTCTTGCAGTTCCTTACCAATCATTTCATCCACAAACAGCCCCTTGTACCTATTGTCTACCTGAAGTATATGGTTTGACCCTGTCAGGATTATAGTTATTTTGTCATCAATGTTTTTTTTTACCTTTTTACAAGTTAGTGCACAAAGTGCCAAACAACATTTATGCGGCATTATAAAATGTGTCTGGCAGCTCCTTTATTGGTGGAATTTTTTTTATTATCACCACTTTCCCTATGATCATGCTACCAAACTTGAAAATAAACTGTAATCTTGGTGACGTCATGGTAGTGAAAGCATGAAGTGTGTACATAGACATTAATGGACGCACTGCCCTGCCTGTGCAGAGGGTCACCATTATAGTCTATGGATGCAGAGCATGCTCTGCTTACAGTTATGTCATGATGGACAACATTAGATTAATTTGGGCCATGGCTTAATAAAAAGTTTAGGAAGTTTTTTTATTAAAAAACTGACATTAAATACAAAATTAGAAGAACATAGGTACATCACTGCACTTAACTCACTAGATGCCATAATGCACCTGCAAACATGACCAAATCACTTTAAAAAAGAAGGTATTTTTTCACAGAAACAGTAATCACAGCTTGTATTCCTGCTTGCGTCACACAAATTCACATTAGTCTTGCAAAGTAAAAATTATAACAGCAAAGAACAGGGCCAAACTTTTCATCTATAAACACATCCATACCCATTGTCTACCTAAAGTTTTTGATGTAACACTGCCAGGATAAAAAAAAAAAAACTACATTAACGTATTTTTGTTTGACAAAAGCAGTAATGAGAGCTTGCATTTTGTTTTGCTTCATCTAAATAAACAGTATTGAAAAGGAAGCATTACAACAGTAGTGCTAGGTATTTCATCCAAGGGCAGCCCCAGAATCATTGCCTCTATCCACAATATCAGGTTTTACTCTGCCAGGATAAAAAAAGTTGGATTAATGTATTTTGTTTCACAGAAAAAAATGATCACATCTTGTATTCCAGCTTTTTTTTACCAAAATTCTTCAGTCCTGCAAATTTAGAATTACAGCAACAAAACAACAGGGCCAATTGTTTCTTTCACAAGCAGCACCCCCATACCTGCAACCTACCTTAAGTATCTGGTGTGACCTGGCCAGGAGTAAAAAAATAAATAATGGCTACATTAATGTGCTGCTGTTGCATATAAGCAGCAGTCTGTGCTTGTGTTACATATTGGTTCAACCCAAAGTATATTAATGTCATGCAGAGTCAGAATTACAGCAGCAAACAGCAAACAGCTGCTTTCCTCCATAAACGACACTCATATCCATAGCCTACCTAAAGTGTATGGTTTGACCTTATCATGGTTAAAAAATGACATTTTTTCACAGCAACAGTAATCTCAGTTTGTATTCCAGTTTGCTTCAGCCAAATATGTATTAGTCCTACAAGGTTAGAATTACAGCAGCAAACAGTGGGGTCAATCATTTAATCCACAGGCAGCTCCTATACTAGTAGCATACCCAAAGTATCTGATTCAACCCTATCAGGATAAATAAAAATGCTTACATTAGTGTATTTGTGTCTCATACAAACAGTAATCATAGCTTATATTGTATTTTGCTTCAACAAAATGCACATTAGTCCTTCAAAACCAGAATTACAACAGCAAAGCTAACCATTTCATCCACAGATTATCCTATCTCCATTGCCTACACACAGCATCTGGATTGACCCTGCCAGTTTAAAAAAAGAAAATAATGCTTATATTGATGTGTTTTTCATTTTCTTCACATAAACAGCAGTCACAGCTTATTCCTTCCTGTACACATTATTCCTACAATACCAGAATTACAACAGCAAACAAGAAGAGCGAGTCATGCCATCAATGAGCAGCCCTATACCCATTGTCTACCTAGAGTATTTAGCTCTGCCTCCCACAATAACAACACAAGTAATAATGGATCAAATGTCTGCTCTGTCTGATTCAACCCATGAGATTTTGGATCTGACTAGGATCTGACACTGGACGATTCTAAAGCCTTTTAGCTCAATTTTTCTCTGCCTTCTGTACCCATAACTCCCTGATTCTCCGTCAACTCCCTAGGTCTAGTTTACCTTCACTCATGGTCTGCAGCTTGGTCCTTGGCTTTGCACCTTTTTCAGCTTTTTTGACAGCATTTTTGACTTGGTGTGATGAGATTTTCCTTTCACTTACCCTCTTTTATTGTTGCAATAGTTGTCTGTCTGTTATAAGTAGGTAGTGTGTGATTGTTTGCTTAGGTTAGTTAGATCGACCCTTTCTCTCTTCCCCTTTCTGCCCTTTTACCCAATGATGGGGTTTAATTTTTTAGTGTGTGTCTTGAATGAGTGCAAGGCTATGCTCCATCTCAAGGGGTTATTGCTGTTTAGCTCCTCTTCCTGTACCATGGCTTCTCCCTCTGATCCCAAGACTGGGTCTGAGAAGCCTTGGGCATGAGAGTGTAAGCACTCACATTGGGAGTGAAAGAGTTTGTCATAGGTTCATAGGTTTATAGGTTCATACTAGGCTATCTGCCCTGAGGCAATTATAAGCCTAGCCCGATTCTGTATGGCTTACGCCACCCCTTGATTTGAGTATACTGTGCCTTTTTTAAGGTTTAGTTTACTGTGCCTCTGTATAATAGTGACACGGGAGTAATCCCTGTGACAAACCTACAATCCCCCATCCACCTATCGAGATTCTTCTTGAAGAGATTCAGTGAGGTGCTCTGCCTCACATGAACTGGAATTCTATTCCAGAGCGAAGGGAGCCTCTGGGTTATGAACCTGTCTCTCCAGCAAATTCTATTTATTTCTGTGCTGAGGTTCAAGTCCCTCGAGCGTGTGGCTCTAAGGTTTTTAGATTTACTGAGGTGGAGCATGTCCATTAATTCTGGATTTGACATAGCTTTGTATGTCAGGCATAGATCGCCACGAAGTAGGCGGTATGCAACTGAGTAGAGCTGGAGTTTTTTTAACCAAGCAGCATATGGCATCTGTTTGAGACCCTTGATCCTCTTGGTGACATACTTTTGGGGTCTCTCTAATTGCTCCAGGTGCCGGGTAAGGTACATCCTAAAAGGGGCATTGTATTCTATGATGGGCCTGATGAGGGATGAATAAAGGGGCACGATTACCTCTCTTGATCTAGATGTGAAACCTGTCGTGATGAGGTGGGCTATGTAGAAGGTCTTTCTAACCACTTTGGCAATGTGGTTTTCAAAGGAGAGATTGCTATCAACTTTGGTCCCCAGGTCCCTAATAACTTTCTCTGTACTTAATGGGTTTCCGCCTATGTGGGAATTTGTGGGCACATTGTTTTTGCCAAAGGGTATGACTATACATTTTTTGGCATTTAGCTTTAAACCATGACACTGGCACCAGTTATCTGTCTCTGTGAGACCTTTTTGAAGGATGTTTGTGTCAGCTGGAGAGTCGATTATGGTGCCCAGTTTGCAGTCGTCTGCAAACTTGGTGAGCCATAGTCCTTCCACGTTTGCCTGTACCTCGGAAAAGTATATACTGAACAAGAGTGGTCCCAGAACAGAACCCTGTGGGACGCCACTTGTGACAGGTTTTGAGTCTGACATGGCTCCAGCAACTCTCACTCTGTGGGTTCTGTCTTTGAGCCAGTTTGCGACCCATCTTGTGACATAGGGGTTTATATTTAAGCTGGATAGCTTATCTATGATGCCCGAGTGGGGGATTGTGTCAAATGCCTTTGTAACATCCAGATAGGCTGTGTGGACTACCTTCCCTTCATCTATGGCTTTGGTGACTGTTTCGAAGAAGTCAACCAGGTTCAAAAGGCAGGATCTGCCCTTGACAAAGCCGAACTGGGTAGGATCTAGTGTCTGTAGGTCCCCAATTTCTTTGTTTATGAGCTCCATGATGATTCTCTCCATAGCCTTGCAGACTAAGCTAGTCAGGCTTATGGGGCGATAGTTTCCAGGGTCCGTAGAGGCTCCACCTTTGTGGAATGGGACCACTGTTGCTGTACGCCATTCTGTGGGCACATTTCCTGTAGTGAGGCTGAGATTGTATAGCTGTTTTATTTGAGGGATTAGTTCCTCTTGGAATGAAGTAGGACACAACCTGGGATGCCATCTGGTCCCATGGAAGCAGTGTTTTTTGCTTTGGAGAGGGCAGCCTTCACCTGAGCATCACTCTACCTCAAGGATGGCTCTTCTTAGTTCACTGGGTCCAAAGCTCCCCTCAGCTTTTGGCCTCCCTGGGTTCCTTGGCACTGGCTTTAACTTTGATGCATCTGAGCCAGTTGCCTTTGGCACTGATAACTTCAAAGGTTTCCCTGGTACTGAGTATTTCCAGTCCTTTTCTGATTAAGGGGGTGCCTTTGCACAGGGTATCTTCCCCCTTTTCTCAGGGTACTCCTTGCTTATTGTAGTCCTTCCCTTCTCCCCCTCAGTTCAGAACCTTTTTGTCTTGAATCAGACATGTGGGGTTGCCTTCCCACAGTCTTCAGCCTGATAGTTTGTCACTGGTCTCAGTATTGCATCTGGGCATGTTGTCTTCTGGTTTAGAGGCACCTTCAGGTTCTGGGACCATCAGATCTGGGAGTCCCACTTTGGGTTCAGCCTTTGATGTTGTAGAAAATATGTTCTTGGTTGGAGAGAAGGGTCAGATAGCTACACCCACTTCCTTTTTCATCTGTGCTGCTGACCAGTCATCAGGCTGCGCCCAGATAGCCTACACCCAAGGATTTCCAGTCTACCCCCTTGGAGGGATTACCCCACTCTTCCTTTTTTCTCCTTATTTGTTGGAGTAGGAGGTTTGAAGAAAAGGAAGTACAAGAGGAAGCACTTGAGTTCTCTAGAAGAGTCTCTCACTGAGGATACTGACTTTGAGAAAAAAGAGGGCTCCCTCAAGTCCCTGCATGATGCTGCTGCTTTTTGCGATTTTGTTGGAGCTGCTTTGCCAGTGTGGGGGCTGGGCCACCAATGTCCCCTCTTTGGTGGAGTCAGCTCTCCTGGAAGCCTTTGCCATAGGTCCATCCAGACTCTGGGTGGTGGCCCTTCTGGATGCCATTATGTACTTGGTGTCTAGGAAGGAGCTCAACACAGTAGAACCAGTGCCCTGGAAACCGGACAAAGTTCTTGCACCCCCCACAGCACAGGCCTCATTGGAGCAAGGGTCCAGCCATCAATGCTAGTGTGGTAGTGACAACCACCAAAAAGGAGATTTCTGAAGAAAGCTTCTTGATCCAGCCCCACCCCCAGCCCAGAGATGGGGTTTTGGGCACTGGATTGATTAGGGAAGTGATCCTATGCCTCATCCACTTTTACTTTGAAGGGTCTGCATTATTTATCTCATATGACAAGCCTTCAGTGAGATCTGGTCTTCAAAGTGTCAAGCACCCTCAAGACACAGCAGCCTCCAGATACCCAGAAAAAGCTGGATACTGACATCTAGCACCAATGTTTCTATGAGACTCATTTTGAATGTGGCTGATAGAGGGTCCAGAGCAGCAGGTTCTGGAATTGCATTGAGACACCATGCCTGGATGCAGTTGTGCAACTTTGTGGACTGCTTCAAAGCATACTTTATTACAGCCTCTTTTGAGTGGCCCTCTTTGTTTGGACTGAAGGTTAAGGACATGTTAAGGAGTGAACACGATGGGAATACACTGTTCTCCGTCAGAGTCTACTTTTCCACTTGTCAATGATCCTTTTCTGAGAATCAGAAAAGTGGTAAGCATCTCTTCTTTAGGAAGTTGCAGTTTTCTTCCCAGGAGGCTTCCCAGAAGGTTCTTCCTAAGGGCAGGTGGGAAATCATAATGGACACCCTAGGGGCAGAGGTGGTCTGCAGAAGCAGGACTTACATGAGTCCTTTTCTAGTGGGCCCATTCAGCGGTTTTGAAGGATGGCCTGACTGCTCACTTCTGGAGGCAGCCAGGGTCATCTAGTTCTCCACAGAGCTTAGGAGGCCATTAATTCAGACACCTGGATGTTGAGAGTCATATTTAGTGGGTATGTTATCCCCTTTATAGACATTCCCAAAGGTCTCCCAAAACATATCCCTGCTGTTGCACCCCATCAAAGAATTACTGCAGCAGCAAAGATCAGCAAACTGCAGGCAAACCAAGTCATCCAAGAGTCCCACTAGACCAGAGAAGATCCAAGGTATGTTCTAGATTCTTTTTAGTTCCAAAGAAGACAAAGGATCACAGATCTATCATAGATCTGAGCAGTTCATCAGAAAGACCAAGTTCTGGATAGTCCTATTGCAGTCCATATTGCTGCTTCTGAGGAAGGATAATTGAATGTGCTCAACAGACCCCAAGGACCCCTACCATCACATAAAGATATATCAATGTTCTTAGAGGTTCCTTCACTTACAGCTGGGGGACAGTCATTTTCAGATCAGAGCCCTGCCATTTGGTCTCACAAAGGCTTTGCTGATATTGGCCAGGGACTCTTTGCTTTAACTATTGAGCCTTCAGCTTGTACAAGTCTTAACAGTCCATAGGGTGTAATTTAGATATAGTCCATCAGATCACCAGGTGCCCATCCTCCAGAGTTCTCAGTCTTTGAACTCAGGTATTATCAGTTCTTGAGATTCCCAAACCTCCAGCTCATTCACTTCTAAACCATAATACTTCTAAAGCTTTTCGGCCATATAGTAGGATCATAGGAGGTTACTAGGCTAATGGCCCCAGGGTCCTTACAAGCCTAGCTAAGATCAATCCGTGTTCCCAAGGGTGTCTGGTTCATGCAGACACTAAAATCATCACCTATTGCCCCTGTCCAAGAGAGACACAGGTGGAATCCCCGGGGTGAATTTCTGGTTACCCATCCAATCGTCCAAATTGCGCTTAAATAGGGCTAATGAGGGGCTTTGCTTAAGATGAATATGAAGCTTGTCCCAAAGGTGGGGCAACCTCTGTGAGACAAATGATGTCACATACCAGGTTAATGTCCTTTGAGCGAATGACCTGAGTGCCATTTCACTTGTGAATGTGCAGCATTTCCATCAAAGCTGGGTCAGAGATTGCTCTATATGCAAGGCACAGTTGCCTCTGAGCAGTCTGCATGACACAGAGTAAAGTGACAATGATTTTGGTCTGTCTGCATAAGACAGATCTTGAAGATCCTGAATTTTCTTCATAAGGAACCTTTGTTGTCTCTCCAATTACTACAGGTGTCTGGAAAGGAACATACAAAAGGGAGTTTTGTGCTCTATTGTTGGCCTGATGAAGGAAGAGTACAGGGAGGTTATAACCTCTTTTTTTCTGGAGGCAATGCCCTTACTTATGAGACGAGCAATATAAAATGCCTTTCTTACCACTGTGGAGACATGGTGATTGAAGTTGAGGTTGCTGTCAACCTGTGTGCCCAGATCTCTCACCACTGACTGTATGCTTAGAGTATCGCTATTGTTATGGTAGTTTGCAAGAATGTCACTCTTGCCAAAGGGGATAATAATGCATTTTTTTGCATTAGGTTTAAGACCATGACTTTGGCATCAGTCATTTGTCTGCGTAAAACCTTCTTGCAGGATGTTGTAATCACTAGGGGTTTCAATGATCACTCCCAGTTTGCAGTCATCAGCAAACTTTGTCAGCCATAGCCTTTAGTTTTAGCCTGCACTTCAGAGAAGTAGATTCTGAACAGTAGGGGTCCCAGAACCGATCCTCTGCTGGAGGAGATGGAGTCCCCTATTTTGACTGTATGCGTTCTATCAGTGAGCTAGTTTGCAACCCACCTGACAATACATGGGTTGATACCCAGCTGGGTGAGTTTATCAAAAATGCCCGAATGGGGGATTGTGTCAAAGGCCTTGGCTAAGTCTAGATAGGCAGTATGCACAGATTTGCCCTTGTCTAGGGCTTTAGTGACTGTCTCAAAGAAGTCCACCAAGTTTAACAGGCATGATCTTCCCTTGACAAAGCCAAACTGGGTGGGGTCAAGCATTTGGAGATTTCCTATATCTTTGTTAATAAGGTCCATGATGATTCATTCCATGGCCTTGCAGATAATGCTGATCAGGCTAATGGGTCTATAGTTCCAGAGGTCTGTGGATGCATACCCTTTGTGCAGATGAATGATGGTAGCTGTTTTCCATTCCACTGGGATGAAGCCAGTGCTTTGGCTGTGACTGAAAAGCGTGCTCAGTGGTGATGCTAATTCTTGTTTTCACCCATGTAGAACACAGCCTGGGATGTTGTCTGATCCCATAGAGGCTGTGTTTTGGCCTTGGAGAGGGCATTTAAAACCTGTTCCTCAGAGATACTAAATGGGGAACAGGTTCTTTGGATGCTTTTGGGTATATGTGGCAAGCACAGGGGAGTGAAGTTTTCACTGAAACTGTCAGCCAGCAGGTTTGCTATAAACACAGGTTCTATATATGTAGTACAATTAAATACAGGTTCAGTGCAAATCTGGGCCTTACCTTTGAGGTTACAGATGTAACTAAAGAATGCCTTGTGGTTATCCTTAGTTAGGGAAGCTAATTTGGATTCATAGTTAGCTTTGCATGACTTCACTGAGTCTTATTTGCTTGTTTAAGTTGAGGAGAGAGTGTTTGCAGTTTTGAGACTGTTCCTTCCTGCTCTTAGGCAACAATTTCTTTCTCCTATTTTATAGCCTATTAATGTCAGTTGTCCACCAGGCAAGTTTGTTTTTCCTTGAAGATCTTGCTTTGATCCTATCAGGTACATCAGAGTCAGTACAATCATACAGGTGCTTGTATTACACATTGGTGTATAACTCAGCATAGGTGTCTGTTCTGTCAGTGAGGGGAGGGGCTATGAAGCTATTTATGCTGTCATGTAAGAGATTGTAATTGGCCTTGGAGAAGTTTTTTAGCCTAGTTGTTGCTAAAGGGGAGGGGTCTTGTGTTATAGTCACTTCTAGCAAGACTCACCAGGGATGGCCACAAACTAGGGGTGGTGCAGTGGTCTCCCATGTTGGTGAGCACCAGGTTCAGGATGTTTGAGTCCCTTGTGGGTATGTCAACCAACTGGTCCAGGACACTGGAGTTAATGAAGTCCGGGAACCTTTGGGCAAATGAGTTAGAACATGTATAATTTACCCAGTCTATGGACAGGTAAAGTCATCCAAAACCAGGGTGTTTGGTCGTATCTTGATGGGCTGAAGTAGATCCAGGTAGGCTGAATGGATGTCCTGATTAATGGAGGGGGTCCTATAGCTGGCAATGACCTGAACAGGGGTCTTACCTACAGTCAATGGCACCTGAAGTAATTCAAGAGAATCATGTTGTTTAACTAATCTAGAGGTGCATTTATCTTTAATGAATATTGATATACCACCTCCTTTAGTTCTCATGCCTTCAGTTTGTGGTCTGAATGTGTGGAAGGAAATGTAACCTGGTATAGCTGGGATTCTCTCCACAGCCTTAAACCAGGTCTCAGTGACTGCAAAAATGTCAGCATCTTCCAGGGTGAAGACTGCTTTCAGTGAATGCAGTTTCCAGTTTAGACTCCTAGCATTTAGCATCATAAACTTGAGGTTGTTTTTAGACGGTATTATTACATCAGGAATTTTGTTCTTGTGACATTGTCTAAAAAGCCACTACGGGGATGGCAAGAGCCTTAGCCAGTAACTAAAATCCTAGGGGAAAAAAGGCACTATGGGGTTGGCAAGAGCCTTAGCCTGTAAATGAAATCCCAGGGGTAGCATCGATAGGGCCAGTTTCTGTGGCCAGGTTTCATATGTGGGCTTGCAGTGGACAGTGGACTCTCCTTACTCATCCTTTAGATTTTCTGATAAGGCTGATAAGAGTATGTCACAAGCAGATTCAGTGGTGATTGCAGTCTCTGTTAGTTCTACAAGGAAGACCTATTGTAATTCCTTCTTCTTCTGCCACGGTCACCATGGACACCTCCCTTCTGGGGTAGGGGCCATTTCGAAGGGAGGACTGTTCAAGGATCCTGGTCTTCCACAGAGGCGCACATTCACATCACTGTTCTGGAAATGAGAGCCATCCTCCTAGCCATGCTGACTTTTCAGGACATTCTCCCTTGATGGCCAGGAATCCCAAGTTTTGAAAGCAGTGGTTCATATATTCTCATCCTCTCAGAAAGAATCCACTAGGAAAGTGTACACCAATAAATGGAAGAGATTTGTGTTATGGTCAGAGACTCGGTGACTTGATCCCTTCTCGGCCCCCCTGGAGTTGTTTTTGGCCTTTCTAATTGAACTGTTCAGGTCTGGCTCCAGCTTTTCTACTATCAAAGTATAGTTAGCAGCCATTTCTAACTTTCATATTGGCAGAGATAATATGTCCTTGACTTCTCTCAAGATCTCCAAGGCCTTTTTGAAGGTACTTTTCTTCTTTGTCCTCCAGTATGGGATACGGTTCCTCCCTGGAATCTGACCGTTATTCCTTCAGGTCTTGACTGGTCCCACATTTGAACCTTTAGCCTCCTCAGATCTGAAGCCTTTGTCTTGGAAAACTTTTTTTGGTGGTGATTACCTCTGCCAAAAAGGGTTTCAGAATTGCAAGCACTTGATTCTTCACCTTATTTGTTTTTTCATAAGGACAGTGTGTCCCTTTATACAAACCCATCTTTCTTACCTAAAGTAGCATCAGAGTATAACCTTCATATTTCAGTTCATCTTCCCCTGTTCTTTCCTAAATTTTCTAACAAAGAATACCTTCTACATTGTTTGAATGTGCATAGGCAATTACGGTTGTATCTTGACCGTACCAAATACTTCAGAAAATCTAGCCAGTTTGTTATCCTCTCAAAATCCAGGCTGGGCTCACCAGTATCTAAAGTAAAATTTTCCAAGCAGTTGCTAGATTGTGTTCTGTTTGCAAACTCTCTCAAAGGCAAGTCTGTTTCATGAAAGCCTAGATGCTATTCTAGAGCTGTAGCTACTTCTAGAGCTTTTCTTTATGGATGATATCTGTGGTGCTGCTACTTGTTGTGTCATCATTGTGTCACATTATTAGCTAGACATTCAATACAGGTTCAAGGCTTATTTTGGTTCTACTATGTTGCAAAAATCTTTCCTTAGTTCCACCTTAGGAATTGTTGTGGTTGGGGACTCTGTCCCACAGTTTGAAACAAACAGAGAAGACAACATCAGATATGAAAGTTATGTACTCACCATAGTGATAGTTCCATATTGTCTGTCTCTGTCTTGTTTAACCTTCCCACCCTCCTGACCTTCGTATTGATTTGGCAAGTTTTCCCTTAGTGATGTGTGGATAGCAGGGGCCATTCTTTTTGCTCGCCCAGAGCCTCACTTTTTCCTGAAGGTTTCCTTGTTTTTAGGCAGAAAATGGGAATGAATTGGATATGTTGGACCACTCTACTGATACTCCGGAGGCAAACTCAATGTGGGGAGGTGATGGAAGAACAGGGAGTTATCCGTAAGGGAGGTGGAGCCAAGTCAAGGTAAAAGGCTTTAGAATCAGCCAGTGTCAGATATAAGGTGTATCTGAAGTCCCACGGGTTGAACCAGACAGAGACAGACAACACTGATCTATTGTTGTGGTGCATACATCATTTTTGTTTACATTTTGTATTTTTGTTGAATAGAAATAGTAGATACAGTTTGTATCCCAGCTCGCATCACCCAAATATACATTCATACTTTAATGCCAAAATTATAACAGCAAACGCAAAATATGTATAATCATGCCATTCAGCAAAAACATGGCCCCTACTGATTACAAGATCAACAGCAACCCCCTTAGCACACACCCTGTGGTGAGAGATCTGGGTACTCAGGTTGACAACAATCTCACATTCAACCATCATGTAGCAGCAGTGGTCAGAAAAGCCTTTTACTTGCTTCAGCTCATAAGTAAAGGGATTGCATCAAGAAAAAAGGAGGTTATTACCTCTCTGTACTCCTCCCTCATTAGGCCTGTAATTGAGTATAATGCCCTGTTTGGTATGTACATCTCCAAACACCTGCATCAATTGGAAAGCCCACAGAAATACCTCACAAAGAGAAATCAATGTGATAAGCAAATTTATATTAAAGGTAAAGTTTATCCTTTTCCTGGTATGAATATCAGTATATAGAAGGAAGCTATTAAAGAAGGATCAAATCAGAAGAGACAGAGAGAGAGATCAAGAAATTCACCAATAGAATAGAGTAGAAGCTAACGAAGATTATTATATGCAATTTAGAAGATCACAGTGATTGGCTAGCAAGGAATGGAATGATTTCCAAATAGGTCTGTAACAACTGTGTAACCAATGGGAATGCAGAGAATATTTTTTTATACAAAGAAGGAACAAATTTGAAAAAGTAAATATGGCAGCTTGACACTCAGCAAGATGACATTGAAGGATATTTACAATAACTTCCCCCCAAGTTTTAACAGAAGGTCAGTCTGGGTTCCTTGGTGTTTAAAACAAAAATAATGTAGACAGTTACAGATATCATTTTAATGAAACTTTAAGCTTTTCTTCAGGAGAGCTGGTAGCTTTTCAATTGTTAATCAGCAGAACCATTTTTCCAGTTTGGCTGTCTGCAAAAATGCAAAGATTTATTCTCTTGTTCTGAAGTTTTGGAAAATATTTATTTTGAAGAAGAAAGATAACTCAATGAAGATGATGGTAAAGTAGATATTTATGTTTTGACTTATGTGTGCTTTAATGACGTTTTAGCAATTGATAGAGACCATCACTTTAGTATTAAAGTAACAAAAAAGATTTTGAGTCAAAGTCAAGGGGAGAGAATGCTTTTTCAGACAATATAGAGTGTTGATTTTTTGGTGTTGAACCGAAAGGTTTTATGTATAATTTATGTGAGACTGATTTTACAGATATTGAATTGGACATTCTTTTGTTACTTCAAAGAGAGTGGATTTATTTTAACTCTGTTAGCGATATAAAAGTATTTGTTATAAAATTATTTGTAAGACATTTACATTTGCAATATGTGTTTCATTGTATGACAAATTATATGACTTAAAGAAAGTACATTAATAAAAGTTTTTATTATCCTGAGAGATGTTGCCTTGATGCTAATATGAAGCTTTTAAATAAAGACAAAAAAAAAGCACTTTATAATTTGAATTTTTAAAGAAAGACAAACATTAAAGAAATTGAGTAAAGAAGGTAACTTTTAAGGTTTATGAAAGCTGACAAGGGGTAGGTATTGTTATTAAGACCACTGAACAATATAAAGAAGAAAATAATCGAACATCTAAAGAATGAAAATAATGTTAAATTGAGTAAAAAGGATATTAATATTGCTTTTCAATAGTTAGAACTTGGACTATTAGATCTTGTACATAATAGTAAATTAGATCTAAATTTGTTTCAGTTTGTTGTATTGAACTTCCTAGAATTGGATATTTTTTTATTGAATACCAAAGATTCACAAAGTCAAAATCCCCTTTTTGGACCTGTTATAACAACTTTAGGTTCAAAAACGGAGTATGTCAGTGTATATTTAGATGAATAATTTAAACATTTGGTTTTTGACTAAAAATCTTTTTTAAGAAATGGATGGTATTTTTTGGATTGTGTTAGAAGGGAACAAAGACTATTTCTTTGGTACAATTGATGTAGAATTTCTGTATATAAGTATTCCTTTAGAACAAGGTTTAAAAATGTTCAGACAGCAACATTAAATTGAATTAATATTAATGTTAATTAGGATGGTATTGGAAAATATTTTTTTCTGTTTCAGTGATGTAGCATATAGAGAGATTAGGTAAGTAGTGATGGGAGCTAATATACTGCTGTCATATGCTAATTTGATTATGGCATAGTAGGACCAGGATTTTGTATACAAATCCATTTTTAAATAAAAAATTGTGTTATTTAAATGTTTTATTGATATTATTTTATTATATGGAAAGATTAGATGAACTTTATTTTTTAGAATATTTAAAGCTTACCTATAAATGGTATAAAGATGAGATTAATTTTAGATGTTAACATGAGGTGAATCTAGAAAAAAGTGGATTAGCATCGAGTATATGTAGAAAGCTAGAATTTTTTAATATGTATTTACATGTTAGTAGTACCCATCCACAGTTGGAACAAGAGTGTGATAAAAAAGCCAAACTATAAGGGCGAGCAAGTTAATTTGTGAACAAGATACATTTGAGACAGGAATTAAAAGAACTTGAAGTTTTATCTTTAGACAAAGGTTACAAAAGAAATTGTATAAATGAAACTATGGATGAGGTTAAAGTCAACAGAGGGGGAAAATTGTATCTCTTACTTAAACAATAGAAAGTATTTACATTAGTTCTAATAACAAGGATAGTAAATACAAGTGTACCTGATTAGGTATAGTTTGGATACAAATTATATCAAGAATATAATCAGAAAAAATGGTCCATAATTGAAGGGAATGTTGACTTAATGGAAAAGTACACGTAAATAACTAATTTTTACCTATAAAAAGTGAAAATTTAGAAGACATCTTGGAAAAACAATGGAATTAATTGATGTAATGTAATACCCCCCCTCCCATCTTTCAAAATCACTCTGAAAGGCTTCCTAGCTAAAATTTGACTCAGTTCTTGCTCAAAACAAGGATAACTATATCCCTAAATGTAAATAAGTACCTTTTCTTTCCTAACATCTCCTTACAATCCCTTCTACACTTACTTCCTTACTGCTATCAAATCCTCTTCTCTGACTATCTCTCTAAATATACTATACCAGGGAGCAGGTCTTTAATGCCCTCTCAAAGGCAAAAAATATAGCCTCCATGGGATCTGACAACATCCCTGGCTGTGTCCTACATGAACTCAGGCATGAGTTCTCAGCACCATTAGGCACCCTATTCAAACAAAGCCTGAGCACCGGCTTCATCCCAGCCAAATGGAGGACAGCCACTGCCATCCCTCTACACAAAGATGGAGCGTCCACTGACCCAGGCAATTATAGGCCCATCAGCCTAACTAGCCTGATCTGCAAGGCCAAGGAACACATTATCATGGACCTTATAAACAAGGACATTGACAACCTCCAAATGCTTAACCCCAGACAGTCTGGTTTTGTCAAAAGGAGATCATGCCTGTTAATCTTGGTCGACTTCTTTGAAACAGTTACCAAAGTCATGGACGATGGTGCACACCACCTACCTTGACCTAAACAAAGCCTTTGGAACTATTCCCAATTTGAGCATAATAGATAAACTCTCCCAGTTAGGCATCAGCCTGTATGTTACCATATGGGTAGCTAACTGGCTCACTGATAGAACCCACTCAGTCAAAATAGGGGAAGCCACCTCAGGTCTATATTACAAGACTGAAGACGCATTCTTTCAAATGCATCTTGGTCAAACATAAAAGGCTGAAAACGCAAAATATCGAAGCGGCTGTTAAGAAAATTCTTTCCCTGGGAAAGAATTTGCTTGGCTGCTTTGGTACTTTGCTGTTTTTGGCACTGCAGTGTGGTCTCGAAGTTGGTAAATTTAAGTAGGGGGTGTGGGGGGTGAAGCCCCCCACTTAATGTAATGTTTAAACTTATTTATTTATTTTTTTTTGTTGGAGCAGCGATTTTTTTTTTCCTTGGAAAAAAATCGCTGTTCTGACACTTTGACATTGTAAGCTTTCACTTACATAGGGTTGATTAATCACTGTTCACTTTTTTAAACATTTGGTGATCTAATATAGACCCGCCACCACTAGTAGTAGACCTGTACAAGCGGCGTACCCCAAGGATTGGTCTTTGGACCTCTAATGTGTGGGATATACTTTTCTGAGGTGCAAGCCAAAATCAATGGTTTGTGGCTAGCCAAGTTTGCAGATGATTGCAAGCTTGGCACTGTCTTAAATTACCCCTAGTGATGTGAACATCCTCCAAGAGGGCTTTACCCAAACTAATGACTGGTGCCAGAAGCATGGCCTCAAACTGAATGCCAAGAAATGCATCATTATCCCGTTTGGGGAAAATGGCATCCCTACTAATTATCACATTAATAATAACGTACTAAGCATGCAATCACTCATGAGAGACTTAGGCATCCAGGCTGATAACAACATGACTTTTGACCACCATGTTGCCTGTGTCGTATGGAAGGCTTTCTACATGGCCCACTTCATAAGTAAGGGTATTTAATCCAGGAACAAGGAGGTCATAACATCCCTGTACTCCTCCCTTATCAGACCCATTATTGAGTACAATGCCCCCTTCAGCAAGTACCTTGCCAAGCACATGCAGCAGCTGGGGAGACAACAGAGGTTCCTGACCAGGAAAATCCAGGGTCTCAAACACCTATCCTATACAGATAGGCTAAAAGCCCTGCCCCTCTACTCACTCTCATACAGACTGCTCTGAGGTGACCTGTGTCTGGCATACAAGGCCGTCTCTGACCCAGCCTTGATGGAGTTGCTGCATATCTGTAAGTCAAACTCCAATTGTGCAACCCACATGCAAGGCCTCTACTTGGTCTGTGACATTAATAGAACTTGTTGGCAGGATTAATTTGTCTCAAAGACTGCCCCATCTGTGGAACAGACTCCCTCTCCATGTCAAGCAGAGTACTTCACTAGCCCTCTGGACGACTAGATGGGAAACAGAAAATACTCCCCTGGGATTCCACGTGTATCCCCACCGAACAGGGGAAACAGGTGCTGACTTTGTGTGGAACATGGGTGAAATTTTTGGCTAGGCTTATAAGGGTCTCTGTGTCAGTAGCCTTGTATCATCCTATGAACCTATAAGCCTGTTTTTCCCTTAATTCATATTGCAATTCCAGTTCGTATTAGACTATTTTGCCATTAATTTTTCTACAAACTGTCTAAAAGTTCTCTAAATATTAAATTATCTGCATATAACTTGTATCAGCTCTTAACCAATGTTTATATATTATGTCTAATCTGTTATAATTATTTTAAACTGCAGACATTTTTGTTTTATTTTTGAAGATTGTAAAGCTGAAAATGGGCTTCTACCCAGTCGGACTCTCCTGGTAATCAAACGTCAGTAAATAAATAAATCATTTGAAAACATGTGACCTTTCCAATGAATGCAGGTTTACTGACATTGGTAACAGCATTAATGTTGTGACTTAAAAGAGAAATATTTCTTGCACAGAAAGATTTAACTGTAGTTCTGAGAAAGTGTTTAATTTATGTACATGCACAGCCTGCATTGCATTTTATGTTTGAAAGACTTCTATCCACTTGAATAAGGGAGCATATAAACTCTATCAATAATAAAGACAACACTAATGCTCTTTTTACCTATACTTTAAATTGCAGAAGTATGAGAAATACATTCTTAGAGTGTTGCAGTATGCAAATGAAAGTGTTGGGGGAAATATGAATAATTTATTAGAAAAGGAGTTAATGTGGCAATTAGTCCCCCTCCCCCCTCCCGGTTTGAACAATGCTCTAAACATTAAATGTATAGTTAAGTTACATGAAGGTTAAAGAATAATTCATTAAGGGATAATTAGGTTGGGGTTTAAAGGTTTAAATGTGTTTTGTATGAATTTAGTATTGTTAGTTCAGAAGTGGTCTATTTAACATTAAACTAAAAAGTACTGAACTGATTACTGCTGTCCGGAGTTTATTTTCTAAGGATGTTCCAAATATTCTTGGTGCCGTGTTTTCTTTTTCTTTTTTTTGTATACTTTTTACATTCAGAGATTGGTTTCTGTTTTTTATACATTCTTCGTGACACTCTGGAGTATGTGCTTGGAGGCATTAGAGCTGCCTTGCATGAGGCACTGTCCTACACTGAGTTTAAAACACTGGAAAACGTCCAAGATACCTTTGGACAGAAAGATGTCTACTTCTTTGTTGTCAATTTCAGTTTTGGTCACTAGATTCTGTTTCTGTCTGGAAGCGGTCATTGTTTTTATCTTATTTTTATACAAGTGTTTCCAATTTTCCATGTATAAGCATCCTACATCTATAGAGTTCTCCTTCTACCTACTTGCTGCACAGCTGCATCTTTGCCTGGTGAGTTTTTACTTTCTTTCTCACTAGCATTTATGCCAGCAGCATCATTGGCCTATGGCCTGTTCCTCCTTTGATTCAAAACACCATTACCACCAGCTCAGTTTAGTAAATGCACAGTCATTTTGAGTGAGTGATTTGCATGAGCGGATCACACATCGTGTTTGCTTAATCTATTTGCAAAAAGTTTAAACATGTTACAGTCAAGTACCAAAGGGGTATACTTAACAGAAAACCTTATGCGGCAGGCTATTGCTGTTCAACCACAGTTTCCCTCTTCCTCTTCTGATACCATTGCAGGTCCTTCCAGGCCTTCTCAATTGCCCCATCATACATTTCCTGTAAAATT
Source organism: Protopterus annectens (assembly GCF_019279795.1). Classification (NCBI taxonomy): domain Eukaryota; kingdom Metazoa; phylum Chordata; order Ceratodontiformes; family Protopteridae; genus Protopterus; species Protopterus annectens. The sequence goes on along the minus strand of NC_056743.1, from coordinate 1,285,974,406 downwards.
TGTGAAGGTGGTGTTCAAGAAGTCTGCTTTTACCATAAAGCCGTCTTCTCATAAAAATAAAATGTCTTCTCAACAGTATCCTCTTTGGGTCTTCTCTGATATAAGCCCTTCCTTTATGGACAGATCAGATTGATTATCTTAAGAAATTTACCAACACAGGGCCCTTAGTGTCATTTCTTTCCTTGCCAACTCCTTCCATGAGCAAGTCTTCATCAGATACCATGAAGGTTATCTCAGCCAAGGATCCCAGTCTTGAACTCTGAATCTATGGCAAAGGCAAGCATGGCTTTGCTGGAGGCACATCTGCCTCCTAGTCTGCTCATAATAGATTTGAAGCAACTGGCAGAGATATGTAGGCTGTATGTGATGAAACGTTGCCTCCCTATCCCACTGTTCAAGACACAGCCATCACCAGTAATCTGGAATGGGCATTGATGTATGCAACATTACAAGCACTGACTCAGCACTTTTCATTGAAAGGTCTGGCAACATCTTTAACATTTGCCTATCCTGCCATGCCATTAAAAGCTCCAGTAACAGTCATGCATCAGTAATCACTTTTTCTTCCTGTGTCATTGAAAATCCTGGCAATGGCCACTCAGCTGCACTTGTCACTTTAGTCATTGAGTCCCCAGCAATGAAAGCTTAATTACATTTCCTGTTAAAGCAACTGTTAGAGATGCTACCTCCCCAAATGATGTATTATCCATCTTCCTTTCAACAATAGCAGGCTAGTACTCCTATGCCCATGGCCTACATGAAAGCCCTCCTTCCTATATTGGACCTTGATCCCTCTGCAACAATGATGACTGCTGGATGCAGCCAGTTGTCACTCACACCTTCCATGATGAGACCATATAACCAGCCACAAGTCCACCATTCTACAATCTCCTATAACAATGGACATGCATATGCAGACGGTACCAGTGCAGGTTCATTTGATAATCCAGCAACCTTGTGTATCCTCGATGCATGCATAGGCTTTTTTCCTTTCCTATGAACAAGATAGCTAGCAAGTTTCTTCTGGGCTGCTTCTAATAAATCCTCCAGCAAAATGTATGAGCTTCTACCTTTGACCTTTGACTCCTCATCAGACTCAGAGGTGTCCCATTAAATGCCAAGGAAGGTTACAGCTAAAATAAAACATATGAGTAAGACCTTATGGCTACAAATTTGGACAAGGGTTCGGTTTCTCTGGTCTTCACTGAGGGCCTGCAATTTTGAGAATTCTTGAAACTAATAAAATAAAAAGTAAAGTGGCCTATTGCCTCCAGCCATTACTATTAGAGGCTGCAGGAGGCATGCTATTTTATCCTGCACATTACATAGGTAATTCACCCTTTGGTAGACAAAATATCACCAAGAATGCTTAGAAATATCCAGATGACATGACTCCAGCTCCAAGAAAGCCATCTAGGATCTTCTGTTCACTCAGGGATTGAAGCATATAGTCAGTTACCTCCAGACTGGACCTCCTTATTGCAGCAACCCTCAAGAGGGCTCCTTCACTAAGTCCTACAATTACATCTCCAGCACAAGATGCCAAGTATCAGCTCGGTGAGAAGAACTTTGCCACATCAACCTTATCTCTGAGGATGCTTACCTACAGCATTCAAAGTCTATTTTCAAGGGGACCTAATGACTGAATAGCCCACTTTGTGAAGGGTGAAGAGCCAAGAAAAGGAGATATGGAATTTCCAAGTAAGTCTTTTACTTTGATGTTCCACATGGTCTGAGTCATGGTTGAGTCATGGATGATAATAATGCTGGTAGACATTTATAGAGTTAGGTATGTGAGATTTTACAATTTTTATCTTTTGTATTACAATCAACATTTAAGGTAGTGTGCATTTGAATATATTTAAGTAAGGAGGAAGGGAAGCAGTTTGGGTGGTTCATATTAGGAACTGATTATATGTGGGGGTGTTACTAGTTTTAGAAAGAAGAGTTGAAATATAAGTAGAGCAATATCAGGGCTAGTTTAGTGTAATGTTTTTGAAGAATCAAAGTAACCTAAACAAAACGTTTGCATGGTTCTGATGCAAATAATCTTCCCGTGCCTGTCAACAGGAACTGGATGTGCTCTTTAGGCCTTCAAGACTCCTACTTTCACATAAAGAGTTCTAAGGGCTCAAGAATAGGAGCCAAGCACTGATAGTTGTTGATGCCTGCCTTTCAGTGTATCCACAAATCGTAGGGTGTTCACCAGGTGTATAGCAGTGGTCCCTGTCAACCAAGGGCTACAGAGATTTAAAGTATTCCTTTATATGGATGACTGGTACCTAGCTGCCTCATCTTAGATGGCCTCCCCAAGATAACATGGGGTCCGTGTCCAGAATGTTCCTCTTTCTGGGAATCAGTATAAACTAGACTAAATTGTAGCTGCTTCCTGCTCAGAGAATAACTTTCCTGGGGTGCATTCAGGGTTCCCTGCTCTACAAAACTTTCATAAGTAAATAAAGACAGCAAACACTTAATTCAGAAGTTTGACAGATTTTTCTGACACAAAAAGGTACAGTCAAATACATCCTGAAGGTGCTAGGTTGCATAATGGCTGCAGTATTGACAGTTATTTATGTGTAGCTACATAAAAGGTTCCTGCAGTGGTACTCATATTGCAGTGGCAACACCAAGACCCTTTACTCCTGGAATCCCCTTATCATGATGGTGCATGCAACACCTACAATGGTTGCTGCACTCAGCTGCTGTCATGGTTGGCCAACTTTTGTTGGTTTGCAGCCCATGAATATAACTACTACAGGTATTTCTGTACTAGGGCTGGAAGCCACTTCAAGAACAGGGTCACAGAAGGCTGGTAGTCTCCACAGGCATCTAAATTGCATATAAATGTCTTGGAGCTTAGGGCAGTTCTGTGAGCCCTGATTTTTCAAAGCATTATTCCTCAGGGGCCACTAACAATACACACAGAAAACATATCAGTGGTCTGGTCCATCAGAAAAAAATTTGGGAACATTTCTTTCCACTCTACAGAAAGGCAATCAAGTTATGGTATTGGAAACTGAGATCCAACCTGTTCCTAGTAGCAGTTCACTTCTCGAGGGGGGGGGGTCAGCCTACTGGTAGATAGGAAATGCAATGATTTAATCCTCCTCCCTCTCTCAAATGGCCACTGAACCCTTATATGGCAGAAATGTGTTACAAAAATTGGGACTACCTGTACTTGATCTAGTTACATTGCCATCCAATACAAAATGCAAGAATTTCTTCTTGCTCTTGCCCAGGCAGAAAACTCAAGAAAGGGGTGCCTTGTCACAAACCTGGCAAGAGGGCATCTCATTTGCTGATTCTCAAGGCTTTTCAGACACAGGGCTTAGCTGATACTAAAAGCTTATACTAGCCAGCTTAGGTGTGGCTCTTAGTGCTGTTTCACTTTACTTTAGAGGACTTGTTTTACACATCCTTTCCAAGATATTGATTTCTCACCTTTTGGGCAAAGCACACCCAAATTTCACTACACTTGGCATGGCTTTTCTAATTCATAGCTAGGAAACCCAGCTTTACTACCAGGATCATGGGAATCTTAGCAGCCTCACAGACACTGTCCAAAATACTGTCTGTGAGGCTATCTTATAGAGAAAAGTGTGAGAATTTTGCCAAATGGGTGAATGACTGAGCAATTTTCCTAATACAGACACATGCTCACCTATTTGTCAGAAATGATCAATAAAACCCTATCCTTTTGATTCCTGTTGGTGCACCTAGCAATCATAACTTCCTCCACACTCCGGAGATCCTCTCATTTTCTGTGTCCATGGCAGGAAAGGCTTTCCTTAAAGGCATATTTCACTTAAGCCCCATATTGTGAGGGACTGGTTAAAGGAGGAGGTGGAATATGAGATTTTTGTATTTTCTTCTGGTAGTTTGTAGAGATAGTGACCCCCATGGGACATCTACATAATCATAACAAAGCTGACATGTTATTTCTTTCAGCCAGCCTCCATGTTTGACCTCAGAATTTTATCTTGGAAGACACTCCTCCTAGTGGCATCACCTCCACCAAAAGAATAATGAATCTGCGGGCCCTCCCTATCAAGTCACTGTACCTTGTATCCCACAGGGGGTAAACTGACACTTTGTACTGATCCAACCTGCATGACAGCCAGCAAGACAAACTAATCCAAATTATTTACTCTCTGATCTTCTTCCATAACTACCAGAAAAAATGGGCGTACATCCTACATTGCATGGACAGAACTAAAATCTTCAGGAAGTTGGACCACACTTCCTATTTTCTGCCTCTAATACGAAGAGCCAACAAATCTTCAAAATCACACTGCCCATGTGTTTCAGACCTCATTTCTTTCTGTTATGCCTTGAGGTGATAATAGCTGTCAGTTTGCCTGAAAACTCATTCATCTAGAGCCATAGCCACCTCTGGTGCCTTCTTCAGAAACACGTCTGTAGGTGACATCTACACAGCATGAACTTGAGCATCCCTAAGCACCTTTGGCAACCATAGTGTTCTGAACCAGATCATCCTTCAGGGTCTTTGTGTTAAGGGATATTCTCCCATGTTGATCCTGCATGAGAAAGGGAACACAGTCTACACAGTTACAGAGGCCTGTATCTTTTTCCCATATATGAAAGTTATGACTTGCCATAAGAATAGAGCTGGAACAGGATGATAATTTCGGCAACAGCACTCTCTCTTCATCTCCATTCTGAGTTCATCTGGAAGGCTACTGCGGAGCAAAATCAGATAACTCCTCACTGTATGATGCAAAGGGCAATGCATAGAGAAGCTAATGTAGTAGAAGGGATCCAGAGGCTATGGACATCAACATAGAATAGAAGCAAAACATAACCGGAGACCTGTCAGCACAAAGGTATCTCGGAAATTTTCTGAAAATTAAAATTCATCTGGGGATGTTACATTAACTGAGCAATCCTAGAGTCTTCTGGTGTATCATCATATTATGTTCTTGAGGATGTCATCCTGTTCCAGATCTATTGATAAGGTATGTCCTAACATGTTTGCCAATCAGGCAGTCTGCAAAAGAAGAGCATAAACTTACTTGCATTTATAAAGCTGCTGAAGTTTGTGTGATCTGGTATAAGTTTTCTTTGTTCTTTCTTTGATACTATAAAAAAGCTTGAAGAATAACCATTCCCTTTACTGAAGAGGTACCAGTTGAATAGCTTGAAGTAGTACAAGTTGATGTATCACAGAAAGGCCTCCCTGAAGCTGTCCTTTTAGGGTATCTGAGACAGGTCTTGGGATTTTGAGGTCTGTGGTTTTAACCAAGAAAACTAATTTTCTTATTTATTTGTGTGTGGTTATGTGATACTAGATTTTCATAAATAGAAAGAACTTTCCTCCTTTGGGTTTGGAATTCAGGTTAGGGGGCTGCAGATGGTAGTACACCCTGTCAAATAGGACTAGAGGAAATTAGTTATTCTTGCTGAGAGATTTGCCTTGATCTTTGCACCTTATCTCATCTCAGTTGTTGCCATTACTTGTGTTGGAGTTTCTTTTTTTCTTATGTTACTGTTCTCTTGACTGCTTAATAAATAACCAAAACTTGTAAAGATAATTAATGGTGTGTCTCTTAAGAAAAATGTTCCGAATATCTTGGGGGTTCGATCCTTCATTTGGATAATAATAAAACCTTAATACTGAAGCATTTTGGTCTGATTGTTAATAGTTCTGATGTTTATACTAGAAGCTAAATTCTCTCCCTAGAGCTGTCCAGAGATCTCTTCACTTTATTATTATAAGAATGCTCAGAGCAGCTGTTTTCTTTGACTCTAAAAGTAGATAGGTCTATCATCAGAGTTAGCCAATAGGTTGTTATACAAAACTTTCTTTCTCCTGATCTCTGTAAATCTATTAGCTTTCTTTTGGGGACATGGGTGATCAGGAGGATCTAGAGAAAATTCTGTAAAAATATCCCAAATAGAGGGCTTCTTAGTGCTTTGCACTTTAGTAGCTTCGTCAGTTTTGGATATCAAAGTTTTGAGAGGATGCAAAAATTACACAAAATGTCCTCTTCCTAAAGTTTTAATATACCATGTGGGGAAACATCTCCAGGGAAAACTTTCATCCTTAGAATCTGTGTCAAGGTCAATGGGAATCCAGACTCATCTGAATAAACTAAGGCCTTGTCATTTTTGACTTCATCTTTATCTTGAATTGGTGAATAATGAAGAGTATGAGGCCTTTTTCTCTTCTACTTTGCAACACCTTAGCTTGAAGGATTGGGACTCAAGCATCCTGCACCAGCATAAATCATTTTTAAAAATACCTGGTAAAAGTCAAAGGCAGGAGATTGCAATGACATATGAAAAACTGGTGGCCAATGCTTGCATACCCAAGTATCAGGCAGGTATTGTACATAATTTCTCCACAGAATAAAGCCAGAACCAATTTGTGCATTTCATCCCCATCAGGGCCTCAGGTGCCTTAACTACAAAATTAAAAAATTCATTAGTGGGAATAGACAAAACTTTGGGAGTATTTATAGACTTACTGAGAGGAAGAAGAGTTTGTCCTTATCCATAACACTGACCATGGAGTCTGAAATGCGGAAAGGCTTTTTATAATCATAAATCCTTCATCTGCCTTTTTTATCACACCACCAGGTTTGTAAGGGAAATGTGCAGCTCAACTACCGCTTGTCCTTCCAAAACCTACTGTATGATCAGTGGAGTGATAGGTAAACCTGGAAATGTTGAGTGGACGCTATCCTTCTAGCGGGAGGATATATCCACACACGCACTAGATACTGGACAAAGGTCTGTTTTTCTTGACATGTCAGGTTTGAACCTCTTGGTCACTCTGTATGTTTCTTTGTGCTTTTTTAAGGAGCCTCCATGATTTTAAACAATTTAACGTTGTGTCACATCATTTATAACATTTTAAGGGAATTTAGAAGATGCAGAAGAGACAGACGTGGAAAACAATAGAGAGCAGGGGCTATAGACAGAAGTCTTCTGTATTTCAGAAAAGCCCAGCAAGTTCCTCAATGTATGTGCTACATTTATTTTATTTTATTAGTATTTATTTTTGTTAAAAGTGTTAAAAATCCTCACAATCTTTTAGAAACAGTTTTCTCCTAAACACAATAAAAACTTAAGTTGATTATCTTTTGATATTATTTGACATCTGTAACAGCATTTGTTTCTTACTATCTCCAGAATGTCATGCATAAATGACACAGAAAGCAATATACCTTTTTAGAATAGCCTGGGAAAAATGTAAGATGTTAAATTCAGCATGACATTAACATTCAAGAAACTGGAGTGTATTTCTGTACTGAAGGAATTGCCTGCTGTTTTTCCTGAACCTAAGTATATTTATTCTCTTTTTAGTTGTTGTTGTGTCTTTCGGCTTTTCCCGGTTAGGGGTCACTACAACGGAACTCCGGTCCACTAATGATTGGTAGTTGATATTTACGTGCCGAGTTACCAGCCCTGATGCACAACCTTCAACGAAGGTACGCCCATTTACGCATGTCTCCACGCAGAAGATGCTCTAGCTGAGAATCGAACATGACAGTGTCTTACTGTGAGGTGACAACGCTACCGCAGTATCATCAGTGTGAGTCAAAAATTATTGTGTTACTAACAAACATTTGAGGAGTGGCACTATGCTGCAGACTCCTACGTATGGTAATATCACTAGAAATTAAAGGAAGAAACCTTTCTTCTGTTTTAAAACAAGTTGGGCAGGACTTTAATTCTGTGGATAATTTGAAGTTAAATATACCTTTTACAACTGAAAAAAATCTGTTCTGAAGCAAATACTACTTTAAAGCAGTGAAAAATCAGATCTCTGGCAAGATGCAACACCACCTGAAGCAAAAGAAAGGGATGGAATGTATTATGCCAACATGATTTTTGTTTCCAGTCAGCATGGTGTAGGACAAGTTTTTCAACAATTAATATAGTATAGAACAATCAAGTAACATAGTGATGATGTGCATTATTTCTTTATATGTTGCTAATGTTAACTTGGCATCACTAATGCTGGAGAAAGTTCAAAGAATTGCAGTTAAATTTGGACAGTCTTGAAATGTCTGTTAATAGCATATCCCAAATGTAATGTATAATACCTTGCAAGCATCAACAGTTTGAAGTCATTCAGTTATTGGAAGACATGACGGCAAACTTAAAATTGGATTGCTAGAATACTAAAGAGCAAGTTGAAGCAATAAATAAATAAACAAATAAATAAATAAATTCAAATTGTATATGAAATCATGTTGCTAGAATATGAGACTAGAACCTGAAGGAAGAACCTGTGTATTCATGGTATTCTTGGGTCTTGGGATTGGAAGCAGCATTACAGTTTATTTATTTATTTTACATTTGTTGACTGGGCTAGTCTAGCTGGATACATGTCCATTTTCAGTAGAGGCCCAGGGAATTAAGCTCCAAACATAGTTAAAATTACAAAAGACAATGTTTAAAACATGATTAAGTTCACAGTGAGATAGGGTCCATCATAGTAAAATTACAAGATACAACACTTAAGATGAACTTAGTTCAACTGCATAAAAGAAATAATAGTGTTTGTAATACAAAATAAAAATTGTGGCTAAGAAGAATGGTAGTATATAGTATTTGCATAGGTTTAAGTTACAATGTAACAGGTACACTTAAGGTTCTAATGATGTCATTTGTAAGTCATAGAAGGAAAAAAGTGAAAAAGGTAGTAAAAGAAATATACAAGGGCTAGAAAAAAGATAGGTTCTATAGATTAAAAAATAAGGGGAAAAGTATGGTTTAGTCAGGTTTAGAACAGGGACAAAGCCAATGAGTTTTTAGATGTTCTTTGATGTGTTTCTTGAAGAGAGAAGTAGATGAGAGAGATGTGAGTGTCCTAGGAAGCTTGTTCCAGATTTTGCCTACAACATTAGTAAAAAGTGAGTCCCCAGCTTTATTATTAGATTTGATATTGGAAATTAGTAACTTATTTGCAGAACAAAGTCTTGCAAGATTTTTATATGGGGAGATCAGGCTGGAGAGGATTTGGATATGATTTGGGTGATAAAGAATTTTTTGTATGATCACCAGTTAATTATACAGCAGATGGTTATGTAGCTCTGACCAACTGAGTTGTTTAAGGTTGTGGCAGTGGTAGGTTCTAAAAGGGGTACCAGTGGCAAATCTTGCTATATTGTTGTAACTAGTTTCAAGCTTGCTTAGATTGTGTTTAGATATATTGGTGTATATAGCAGAAGCATAGAATAGGGTAGAAGTGAGGTGAGTCTGGGCCATGGTGGTTCTGGCTAGAGGTGTGAGGTAGGGTTTGATTCGATACAGGGAGCCTAGTTTTTTATTGACAGTTTGTATAGTATTGTTGATATGATCATCATAGCTGAGGTTATTATCTATAGTGATGCCCAGGAGACATGTGGTAGTATCATGGGAAATAGTAGTTCCATTGTTAGAGGTAATTGTGAAGTGGATCGCTGGAGACTTTTGGGTGGGAGCAAAATGCAACAATTTTGTTTTTTTTGGGGTTTAGGAGGAGGCAATGGGCGGTAAACCAGTTTTCAACAGTGTTAAATACTATTTGAGTAAGCGTCTGAAGAGAGATTGATGATTTAGAAGTACAGATTAAAGTAGAGTCATCAGCATATTGTATGCAGGTGGCTTGAGGAAAAATAGTATTGAGATCATTAATAAAAATGGAAAATATAAGAGGGCCTAGGATAGAGCCTTGAGGGACTCCAGTGTTTATGGGGAGGGGAGTGGAGAGAGTGTTGTCCCAGAGCACTGCTTGATGTCTATTTTCTATATAGGATGTAAACCAAAGTATTGCTTGTGGGTCAAGAGATTGTGCTTTTAGTGCACTGATCAGTAAGTTGTGGTTAACCATATCAAAGGCTTTTGATAAGTCAATGAATAATGCAGAAGATAGAGAGTTGTTATTTTGATTCCTGTTTATGCAGTCAGTAAAAGTTAGAAGGGTGGTAGTTGTACTATGAAAGGGCCTAAAGCTGTGTTGGTAGTTGGCTAGTAAGTTATTGTGGAGCAGGTGTTGAAGTAGTTGATGGTGAATACATTTTTCCATTATTTTGGCTAGTGGGGAGAGTAAAGCAATTGGTCGGAAATTGGAGATATCAGTGGATTTGCCTCCTTTATGTAAGGGGATAACGTGGGAGACTTTCCATATGGATGGGATGTTACCTATGATTGTTCGGTTTATAAGGATGGATATGGGATATGCTATGACTTTGGAAGCTATTTGAAGGTATTCTGCTGGCAGGTGGTCAGCAGAAGGGGTACATGGTTTGAGTTTTTGAAGGAGTTTGCAGATATAAGATGTTGGTACAGGTTGTATATGGAAGGAGGGCACTGGACTGCTGATGTTTTGTAAGGGGCTGGGGGAGATGGGAGGTATTGTCTTTGCAAGGGCTTGAATAGTTTCGGTGAAGTAATTGTTGAAGGCATCAGCTATTTGCAAGAGATTATTATGAGGAATTGAAGATGGGGCAGGAGTTTTGGTGTGACCTGGTTGGAGAAGTTTGTTAATGCCTGACCAGAACATTTGAGGGTTATTAGTGTGAGATTGTTGAAGGTTGAAATAATAGTTTTTTTGTCTAAGATAATGTCCTTTTTGGTTGCATTTCTTAGCTGTTTAAACAATAGGTGGTCTGCAGAGCTCTTAGAGGCTTTCCATTTGGGCCATATTTTGTTTCGTAGGAACATTTTTTCTTGGTTTGTTGTGTGAGCCATGGAGCTGTTTTGGTCCTAGGTCAGGAGGAGCGAAGGGGGGCATGAAGATCTAGGATTTGTAGGAATTTAGTATTAAAGTAGGAAACTGCTTCATCCAGTTTGAGTTGCTTCAGAGGTGACCAGTTACAGGCCTTCAGTTCATTTTGAACGTTTTCTGCTTGAAAGTGTTTTTTTGAACGAAAGGTTATAAAAGTGTTATTAGTAGGACTATGAGTCTTTTGCTTTGTTATATAGGTTAGAACATAGTCGCTAATGTCATCTGGAAGCGTTCCTGGTATATAGGTTTCTGGATGACTATTTACAAGAATCCAGTCGAGGGTGGCTTCTTTATTACTAGGTTGGTGGATTCTTGTGGGGGTGTTTATTATTTGGGTGAAACCATAAAGATTAATGTGGGTGTTGGGATTGGGGGAGCTACAGGTAATCCAGTCAATGTTAAAATCACCTAGTACAATTGTTTCTTGAGGTAGCAAGGCGGAAAGGCTACTAAGAATGTTTTCAAGAGTGTTAATATTATTTCCGGGAGGAATGTAGATACAAATTATATAAATAAATTTAGATTTGTTAAGTTGGAGTTTGATGGTAAGGGTTTCTGCATTGGTATTAGAGGGTAGTAGCACATTATAGGATGAAACTTGAAGTTCAGATTTATACAAGATGGCTACACCACCACCCTTTTTGGAAGTGCGGTCACATCTAAGGATGTTATATCCAGGTGGGGTTATTTCTAGGTCATGAGTAAAGGGTTTCAACCAAGTTTCTGTAAGGCAAAGGATTTCAAATGCATGCACTTGTAAAAGGGCATGCAGTTGGCTAAGTTTGTTGTTAATGCTACGGATATTGAGTTGAGCTATTCTGAGAGAGTTACTTAATTGTATTGAGGTAGAAACACCATTAGGAGTTTGTTTTTGTGGGATAATACAGGTTTGTGGATTTAGGCCAGGATTAGGATGAATATCTCCATGTAATAGAAGATTAAAGGGATGTTTAAGTAAAGTCTTTATGCTTTTAAAGTATTTGGGTAAGTTTATTTTGCAGGAGAAGTAAGTGACATGGGAAGATCTATGAAACTTTGGGAGTAGGTAAACTGAAGTAGAGGTTATATTGCTATGGGAGAGGGAGCTACGATGTGTGATTGGTAGAGTTTGTTGGTGGGGAGGTTCATTATTAAGTAGAGAGAAGTGTTCGCAGAAGGTTAGGGTGTAGGGTAAAGCTAAGAATATTAATGAAGACGTAATAAGAAGATAGGTTTTGAGGTTAGAGTTATGTAAGAAGGTCATTTGAGATAGTAGGGGTGTGAGGTAATATAAAATGTTAGATAAAGCTAATATATGAGCTAAGGTTCCTTGGAATAGGGTGGAGATGATTAAGGAGAGAGTTAGCTAAGGGAGGAGTTGATAAGTAGCAGTCTAAGGTGATAGGGTGAGTAATTAAGTGGGTGTGGCACAGGATGTTTAAGTTTAACAGCACTGGTGGTGGGTGGAAATTGGGGGTAGGGTAGGGGAGCGGAGTGAGCCCGTAGGGCGAACAAAGCTCGCCAGAGCAAGTAGTGGAGGATTCAGCAAAGACAATCAGTGAACATTAGAAACCCAGGGAGAGGCAGTGGAGCAGGTACGTAGCTTCTAGTAGAGCAGGTAAGGTATGGGAAAGAGGATAGTGAAATGAGGAAACAAAAAATAATTAAAGCCTAAGGTAGGCAGGTAGAGGATGAGAAGAGTATGGACTAGGAGCAGATAGAGAGTAGTAAGAGCTGAAACTAGCAATATTTGAGGAGTGAGGGCACAAAGGCTAGGATACACCACCACATAGTGGGCAGAATTAAAGGTACAGCAGGTAACCAGGAAAAGAAAACTAGGTAGGGAAGGATACTTTAGCAGCAAGGAGACTTTATCAGGAGTGTTTAGTCAGGGAGAGGAGCCTGGCTGCTGGATTTCCTGACTCAGTGGCTAAGTTAGTTTACAAAGTTTAATTACAAGACAAACACAATGGATTTGCTTTCAATAAGGGTCAATGGAGAAACATACTTTGTAATTTCTGTACAAACAGGAGAAAGCGCTGAGCATCAGAAACAAAAAATGGTCCAATTTGGTGAGGCTTGAAGTGGATCAGAGGGTCCTTAGAAGCCAGGTAGGTCCCTTATTGCAAGGTAGGGGTAGATTGTTTGTAATTTCTGTATAAACAGGAGAAAGCACTGGGCAGCAGAAACAAAAAATGGTCCAATTTGGTAAGGCTTGAAGTGGATCAGAGGGTCCTTAGAAGTCAGGTAGGTCCCTTATTGCAAGGTAGGGGTAGCTTGCTTTCTGGAAAACTGTTTCTTGCAGCCTGAGTCACAATAATAATCTATTTCTTGACTATAAGTGTAATTATAACCATACTGCAATATGAACACAGAGGTCACAGGTCAGGTTTTTATGTTGCCCTTGTGCATTTTAATTAGTGCCAGTAAGCTGCCATTTGGAGAGTTGAGCTTTGTACAATCATCCTAAACCACATTGTCATTGTACAATGATGAAATGAATGCCCTGTCAGCACGGACTTGGCTACCTTCCAAAAGCATGAGACTATCACTGCAAGTACTCTCATTTGTCTCTTGTTTTACCCTGCTCCCTGTGATTCTAGTAACTCACTAAAGATTGCACTCAGCTATTAACCTCAGACATTAATATAGCCCACAAAATGCATGTTGACGTAAACCTGCTGTTCTGGTAAGTTTTTCTAAGTAAATTAGAGTATGTTTAAAGATAATATCCTTCATACATCAGTGCCATAAGTATACCATTATTTGCCACCTACCACCCTAAAGTTCATTGTCCTTACGTTTTCTGGCAGTCACAGTTTTAAGAACCGCCCATGGAGAGCTAACATTTGAGTTTCTTTTGCAGGCTGCATTCTACAGCCCTCTAGTAATACTGCTAATCAAGACTCTAAATACTGTCATTCTGTAACTGTCATTCTGTAACTGACAGTTAGTATTTAATGTGTAATTGCAGCAACAATGATCAAAAGTATTTAGTCCTATTCAGATGAATAGATTTCGTAGAATGTATGTTCAACAATCTAAAAGACTTTTGGCTTTTCCCTTTTTTCTCTTTATTACTAGGTTTGTGGATTCTTGTGGGGGTGTTTATTATTTGGGCGAAACCATGAAGATTAATGTGGGTGTTGGGATTGGGGGAGCTACAGGTAATCCAGTCAATGTTAAAATCACCTAGTACAATTGTTTCTTGAGGTAGCAAGGCGGAAAGGCTACTAAGAATGTTTTCAAGAGTGTTAATATTATTTCTGGGAGGAATGTAGATACAAATTATATAAATAAATTTAGATTTGTTAAGTTGGAGTTTGATGGTAAGGGTTTCTGCTTTGGTATTAGAGGGTAGTAGCACATTATAGGATGAAACTTGAAGTTCAGATTTATACAAGATGGCTACACCACCACCCTTTTTGGAAGTGCCGTCACATCTAAGGATGTTATATCCAGGTGGGGTTATTTCTAGGTCATGAGTAAAGGGTTTCAACCAAGTTTCTGTAAGGCAAAGGATTTCAAATGCATGCACTTGTAAAAGGGCATGCAGTTGGCTAAGTTTGTTGTTAATGCTACGGATATTGAGTTGAGCTATTCTGAGAGAGTTACTTAATTGTATTGAGGTAGAAACACCATTAGGAGTTTGTTTTTGTGGGATAATACAGGTTTGTGGATTTAGGCCAGGATTAGGATGAATATGTCCATGTAATAGAAGATTAAAGGGATGTTTAAGTAAAGTATTTATGCTTTTAAAGTATTTGGGTAAGTTTATTTTGCAGGAGAAGTAAGTGACATGGGAAGATCTGTGAAACTTTGGGAGTAGGTAAACTGAAGTAGAGGTTATATTGCTATGGGAGAGGGAGCTACGATGTGTGATTGGTAGAGTTTGTTGGTGGGGAGGTTCATTATTAAGTAGAGAGAAGTGTTCGCAGAAGGTTAGGGTATAGGGTAAAGCTAAGAATATTAATGAAGACGTAATAAGAAGATAGTTTTTGAGGTTAGAGTTATGTAGGAAGGTCATTTGAGATAGTAGGGGTGTGAGGTAATATAAAATGTTAGATAAAGCTAATATATGAGCTAAGGTTCCTTGGAATAGGGTGGAGATGATTAAGGAGAGAGTTAGCTAAGGGAGGAGTTGATAAGTAGCAGTCTAAGGTGATAGGGTGAGTAATTAAGTGGGTGTGGCACAGGATGTTTAAGTTTAACAGCACTGGTGGTGGGTGGGAATTGGGGGTAGGGTAGGGGAGCGGAGTGAGCCCATAGGGCGAGCAAAGCGTGCCAGAGCAAGTAGTGGAGGATTCAGCAGAGACAATCAGTGAACAGTAGAAACCCAGGGAGAGGCAGTGGAGCAGGTAAGTAGCTTCTAGTAGAGCAGGTAAGGTATGGGAAAGAGGATAGTGAAATGGGGAAACAAAAAAGAATTAAAGTCTAAGGTAGGCAGGTAGAGGATGAGAAGAGTATGGACTAGGAGCAGATAGAGAATAGTAAGAGCTGAAACTAGCAATATTTGAGGAGTGAGGGCACAAAGGCTAGGATACACCACCACCTAGTGGGCAGAATTAAAGGTACAGCAGGTAACCAGGAAAAGAAAAGTAGGTAGGGAAGGATACTTTAGCAGCGAGGAGACTTTATCAGGAGTGTTTAGTCAGGGAGAGGAGCCTGGCTGCTGGCTTTCCTGACTCAGTGGCTAAGTTAGTTTACAAAGTTTAATTACAAGACAAATACAATGGATTTGCTTTCAATAAGGGTCAATGGAGAAACATACTTTGTAATTTCTGTACAAACAGGAGAAAGCGCTGAGCAGCAGAAACAAAAAAAATGGTCCAATTTGGTGAGGCTTGAAGTGGATCAGAGGGTCCTTAGAAGCCAGGTAGGTCCCTTATTGCAAGGTAGGGGTAGATTGTTTGTAATTTCTGTATAAACAGGAGAAAGCACTGGGCAGCAGAAACAAAAAATGGTCCAATTTGGTAAGGCTTGAAGTGGATCAGAGGGTCCTTAGAAGCCAGGTAGGTCCCTTATTGCAAGGTAGGGGTAGATTGCTTTCTGGAAAATTGTTTCTTGCAGCCTGAGTCACAATAATAATCTATTTCTTGACTATAAGTGTAATTATAACCATACTGCAATATGAACACAGAGGTCACAGGTCAGGTTTTTATGTTGCCCTTGTGCATTTTAATTAGTGCCAGTAAGCTGCCATTTGGAGAGTTGAGCTTTGTACAATCATCCTAAACCACATTGTCATTGTACAATGATGAAATGAATGCCCTGTCAGCACGGACTTGGCTGCCTTCCAAAAGCATGAGACTATCACTGCAAGAACTCTCATTTGTCTCTTGTTTTACCCTGCTCCCTGTGATTCTAGTAACTCACTAAAGATTGCACTCAGCTATTAACCTCAGACATTAATATAGCCCACAAAATGCATGTTGACGTAAACCTGCTGTTCTGGTAAGTTTTTCTAAGTAAATTAGAGTATGTTTAAAGATAATATCCTTCATACATCAGTGCCATAAGTATACCATTATTTGCCACCTACCACCCTAAAGTTCATTGTCCTTACGTTTTCTGGCAGTCACAGTTTTAAGAACCGCCCATGGAGAGCTAACATTTGAGTTTCTTTTGCAGGCTGCATTCTACAGCCCTCTAGTAATACTGCTAATCAAGACTCTAAATACTGTCATTCTGTAACTGTCATTCTGTAACTGACAGTTAGTATTTAATGTGTAATTGCAGCAACAATGATCAAAAGTATTTAGTCCTATTCAGATGAATAGATTTCGTAGAATGTATGTTCAACAATCTAAAAGACTTTTGGCTTTTCCCAGATAGAGGTCACCACAGCAGATCACCGGTCTGCTATTGTTTGGCAGTGGATTTTTACGGTGTCGAGTTGCCAGCCTGGCACCCAGCCTTCACAGAAGGCACACAGACACACACTCACGCACCTACCCTCATCTCTTTAAACTTCACTCGACCACACAATATAGCATGGAAATTTCTATATGACCTATGCCACTGGTAGTAAAATTTATGATGTCTGCATATCGTGACAGGATTCTATCCACCACCATGAGAAAGAAGAATATATAGCTTGAGAATACTAAGATTTCCATTTTTTGTGGATCTTCCTGATCAGATATTTCAACAACAGTGGGTAGAGCACTGTAATGCCTGCCATCAAATATGGAGGATGAGGTAGCCCCATGATTTCCCCAAAGGGTGAATCCGTAGCAAGAAAGTGGACATGAGTCTGTTTCCAGTTATCAATCCACAGAGAATAACCTGACTTCAAGAACACAAAGAGAAAATACTTTGCTGTCCTATGGGTCTCTAACCTCCACACCTAAATAAAACTACACACCATTCACTTACAGAGCTTCATCACTCTCCCTTTGAACAAATGTCTTCAAGTGTCCCAGTAGTAGTTAGAAACTTAGCCCCACATAACTGGTCTAGGACTTCATCTGTACTGAGTAATGGGTAAGCATCTGGCTCTATGTGACCATTCAGTGTCCTGTAAACCACACAGTAGCCATCCTTTTTTGGCACAAACACCACTGGTGAGGACAAGCTTCTGTTGAACTCCTTGATCAACTCAATTTCCACATGTCCTTTAGTTCCTCTGTCAGAGTTTGACTAACCTTTAGGCACTTTATAGGGAGATTGATTGGTTACCTGGGTCATGTGTGCTCCACCAAGTAGGTATACTCCTGCTTATCATTAAACATATCTCCAAATTCCTGCAGTACTGCTCAGATTTCCAGAACCTGGCTGATAGTTGGCTGTGAGGAGAGAGCCAATGTACCCAAAGAGGTGTCAGATCAAGCATCACCAAGGAAGTCTACCTCTAGATCCCTTCTGACTCCTCAAGCAACTCATTTCAAATACAAAGTATCAGAGTCTCTCTGTCATAACAAGGTTTGATCTTGTTAACATGGTAGAGTTTGTGCTTTGGTCTTCCAACTGGCAACTCTATCACATAGTTGACATCACTCACTTTTTTGCAATGATGAAAGGGGTCACCCATGCAGCCTTCAGCATGTTGTGTCTTACAGAGTAAGCATCTTCACCTGTTACCCTACAGAAACATGGGGTCTATATTACATCCTCGAACGCTTAAAAAAGCAAATGCTGATTGATCAAACTTATTTTCGCGAAACTGCAAAATATCGAAGCAGCAGAAACTTGAATTTTTTCCTAGGGAAAGAATTTGGTTGTCCGTTTCTGTTGCTTCGGTATTTTCAGTGTTATGGTGGAAAGTTACCAGTCGGATTCAGGTAAGTGTGTGATTGTGTGGATGTGAGTGTTAGAGTGATTTAGGTGAGTTATGGTTAGGGCTCAGGTTAGGTGTGTGTGCGATTGAGTGGACATGAGGGTTAGGGCGGATTTAAGTGAGTTAGGGTTAGGGAGCAGGTAAGGTGAGTGTGTGATAGTGAAGGACCTTAGGGTTAGGGTTTGAGTTAAGGTAAGTGAGTAGTTAGTGGTGTGAGCATAGCTTAGTGTAGGGTTAGGTATCAGATTTTAGGTGTATGTGTGTGGATTTCTGTTTGTTTGGTGTGCTTGTGTTGTGTGTATGTGTTTTGGATCAGCGATTTTTTTTCCCTGGGAAAAAAATTGCTGATCTGACAGTTCGAGATTGTAATCTTTCGCTTAAATTAGGTCGATCAATCAGCGTTCGCTTTTTTAAGCATTCAATGATATAATATAGACCCGAAACATGACAGCTAGCTCTGGCTGGCATTTCATTCTGGACTTTCAGCTGCTATTGTACCCATGTTATGTGCTCTTGAGCCATCCCCATGAGCTCTCCAAACCCAATCCAGAGGTTTAGGATATATTTCACAATAGACTCCTTGAATGGAATCACAGTCACACTTCAACTCATCATAAATTAAATGCAGGGGCCTCCTTACCTTGTGACCATACAGTAGCTCAAAGGCTGAAAAGCTTGTGGATTCCTGGAGAATATCCCTGTACATAAAGAGAAGTTGGGATATGTACCTGCTCCACTTCCTCTTGGACTGGTCTCCAAATGTCCCCAATGTGTTTTTCAGTGTAGTATTGAACCTTTACAGAGGATCACAGGATCATTGGATCATAGGAAGTTACTAGGCTATTGGCCTTGAGGCCCTTATAAACCTAGCTAAGAGTTTAGCCCATGCATAGACAAATCAGCACCCAGTGTCCCTGTCCAGCAGGGACACGGGTGGAATCCCAGGGATGTATTTTCTATTTCCCATCCAGTTATCCAGATTGCGCTTATAGGATCATAGGAAGTTACCAGGCAATTACATGAGACTACTTATCATTGAATGGTGGCAGGTGATGTCTTTAAGTGCTTTATCACACAGCACTTCAACAAACACACCAACCGGTCTGACACAAAATTGAAACCTCTGTCAGAACTTCCTCAATAAACCCTACCCTGATGAAAAGGTCCAACAAAGCATTTGCTACCTTCTGTGCTTCAAGGGAAGACAGAGACACTGTTCTGGATCTGGATACTTAATGTCATAATCCACCACTACCGAGGCGTATTTCTTACATGTGGAATTTTGGGTACTCAGAGGTCTCACAATATCCATAGATACCCCTAAAATGGCACATCACTAACAGCCAAAGGCATCAAAAGGGCCATGGGTTTGTCTCCAACTTTGCCAATTTTCCAGCATTGCTCACAGGTCCTGCAGTACTTTGTTACATCCTTTGGAATCCAGGCCAATAAAAAAATTGCATATGCTGCCTTTTTGCATGCTTTATGCCCATATGGACTGTAAAGGAATACATGCATACATACAAATATTTCAAGCATGGGCATTAATGCCCTTCTTGACTGCCAATATACCAAAACTCTTGTTCCCATAATAAGTGTCCCGGCTCTTCTTAAAAATATCTAAACTACTACTTGCATTAATGTAATTTAGTAGTCTATTCCATTCATCAGCTGGTCTCTCAGAGAACCAATTAGTACACTTCTCATTCCTATAGAATCTCTTACATAGGTTGTCTAATGTTCTCTAGTACTTTTTGATAAAGTAAAACATTTCCAGTGATAGTTGTCTCTAAATCCCCTATATAACTGAATAAGATCTACTCTTAAATATCTATAAGAGACACTGTACAAGTTCAGATACCTGATTTTAGTCTTTCATAATAACTTAAATTTTCACATCCATGGATGCCCTTGATATATTTCTGCTGTACTCTTTCTAGTTTCCTCATGCTTGTTTTCTTATAAAGTTTCCATATCGTTATTCCATACTCAAGTTTGGGTCTAATGTAACTAACGCACAATGACTTCATCATTTCTTATTTCATATAGTTTTTAAATCTTTTTTACAACCTATAGTTTTATAACTAATGTTAACCAATTGGTTGATATGATTAGGAAAACTCAAAGCTGGATCTACACATATACCCAGGTCCTTAAATGAATCTAAAGTTTCAATCACTATGCGCTGTATTAAATATTTACGTTTCAGTTCATGTCTCCCAAATCTTATATGCTTAGTTTTTGATGTATTTATCAAGATATTATTTTCCTGTGCCCAAATGGTCAATTTAGCCAAGTTCTTTTGCAGACATGCCTTATGTTTAACACATGTAATCAGTTTACCCAATTTCAGGTCATCTGCATATAGACTGTAGAATACCTCAGATGATAAAAAATTGCGTCTTAAAGATACAATCTAAAGACGTAAGGGCCTAGGACAGAGACCTGTGGGATACCCTGACTGTAGCCAAGAATATCAAAAGCTGTGGCCAGCAATACCAGCTGGCAAGCCCAGGGTACTACCAGCCTATGTACTACTTCTACCTATAATCCTCTTTCGGGCATCCATTTCTTGCACAACAACCCTTTGTCACAGTACATGGACTCCCTCAGCCCCTTGACTATCCAATGCCTTTTTTGCATCTGCCGCAAGTACTGTAAAGTAGGGTCTGGGAACAGTGTATACTTCAACTCCACCTTATTGACCCTCCCCAGCTTCCCTTCCAATAAAATCTGGTACCATTTGTCAATGATTATCTGAAGTTCTGGCTGATTACTATCACATACCTCTCCAGTAGAATTATTACCAGCCAAGGTAATCCAAGTGCCTTTGTCCTACTGAGGCTCAGATCCTGGCTCATTGCTACTGATCTTCTCCCCCTCTGAAGTAGCTACATCACCAGCCTTAAATGTGTGGGGTCTAGCTGGGTCTCCCCTGTTGCCTTCCCTCATAGGTTTGCCTCCATGACTGGTTACCTGTAACAGTATGCACACAAGACACTGTACTTCAAAGACATTTCCTATTAAAGACATCATCAGGGATGTTTTCAAGCACAGCCATCTACCTGCTTCTTTGTCCCTTCCCACTCCAGATAGACTCTGGCAAAGTTACCTGAAGATGGTTTCCCTCCTAAGACTGTAACTGGAGATGACTGCCTAGAGAAGTAGTGCTGATGTGTGGCCACCACAGGTTTGACTGGTTATACTTGAGGCTATGTCCCATTTGGCAGTATATTCCTTCTATTCTATCAGAAGAGGATGCATACTTTTGTAATGGTTAGGTACAACCATTGTCTCTAAACAACTGACTATTTTAGTGATATTCTTACTTGGTGCTTCCTGATGTTTGTTCTCCCCCATTGCCTTAGTGAAATATGAGACCATAGATGCCCCATCTGGTTACATTTAAAACATCTAATCCCAAAACCTGGGTATGTACCTGAACTCATGGCTCCCCCCCTTGGCCTGGTGGACCTGCTCAATTGACCTAAGCTAGCGCGTGGGTTTCCCTATACCCATGTGCAGTGCTAGGTTCTCCCCTTCTATGTAGTAACAACCTGCTAGTCAGATGATGACCCCCTTTCCTCCATATTTCCTAAGCATTGTTACACTTATTGTCTGCCAGCCAAATCCTCATATAGTCAGGCATAGTGCTAAGGACTTATTTTCCGATTAAAAGATCGCCAAACATTTCAAATGTTACCACATCCACTCATGCATCTGTGAAAATAAGTGCATATTTCTGCAGTATACTCACTCATACTTTCATCTCCCTTTCTTTTGTTTTCTCTATTTTTTTCTATGCAGTGATAGAGTTATCTGATAGCAAACAGCAAGCAATAATTCTTTAAAGTTGGCATAATTTAAAAGTCAACATTACTGAGTTTAGAAACTACATGCGTTGATAAATCTGTGGCAAGGAAGTTAAAAACCTCACCCAATGCCCCTGGTGAACCTAGTGCTGAATACACAACCTCTCAAAGTTGCATAAAATAATAAGTTGCATAAAATGCCATGGAGCAACTAGTCACCATCCCCACAAGAGGAGATAACATACTTGATCTCATCATCACGAACATGGGAGCACAATGTTCAACACCGGAAGTATACCCCTCACTGGTGAGATCAGATCACAAACTAATCTCGCTGGAGGTCCTCATCCCACCCCCACCTGAAATAAAAAAGACCACAGTAAAGAACTTCTCGAAAGCCGACTTCACACTTCTAAAGACTAGTGTGATCTCCTTTAAGGCCCCCGAGCTGGCGGAAAACAGTACTCAAGCCGCTGAATCACTTACAAATGCCTTCTACCAGCACCTGCAGGATTGCATGGATAAGGCAATCCCAAGCAAAACAAAGACTCTTTGTACCAAAGGCAAGCGTCCAGTCTGGTGGACCCCAGCCATAAACAAACTCTACAACAAAAGGAGGAAGCTACTACAAGATAGAGCAAAATCCTTAAAAGGTAAGACACCCTTGATCACTATAAGTAAAAAACTAAGAGCTCTCATAAAATCATCCAAAGCAAATTTTGAGAGAAAAATAGCTAAAGACTCAAAAGACAATCATAAGGCCTTCTTTAGCTATGTTAGAAACCTGGGAGGAAACTCCCAGATATGCTCAGAACTAGTTCAAAATGATGTGAAGATTACTGATCCTACAGACATTGCCAACATACTGGCTGACAGGTTCAGTGCAAACTTCTCCCCCCCCCCAAAGGAGAGATATCTATACCAAACGATTGCAGCCCCCCAAAAATTTCCAACGCCCAAGTGAGAACTGCTCTCTCCCAAGCAAAAACACAGCATCCATGGGACCAGATGGTGTCCCCGGCTGTGTGCTCCACGAACTCAATGAGGAATTAAACCCACAGCTAGGACAGCTGTTTAATCAAAGTCTTACCTCTGGATACGTACTCCAGGAGTGGCGCACTGCAACTGTGGTCCCACTTCACAAAGGCGGTGCCTCCACCGACCCTGGAAATTACCGGCCCATTAGCTTGACAAGCCTTATCTGCAAAGCCATGGAGAGGATCATAATGGACCTCATAAATAAAGACATAGGGAATTTGCAGACTTTGGATCCAACCCAGTTTGGCTTTGTCAAAGGCAGATCATGCCTTTTAAACTTGGTTGACTTTTTCAAAACAGTCACCAAAGCCATTGACGAGGGAAAGGCAGTCCATACAGCCTACCTCGATCTGGCGAAGGCCTTCGATACAATACCCCACTCGGGTATCATTGAAAAACTCATCAGCTTAAATGTTAACCCATACATCACAAGATGGGTTGCAAACTGGCTGAGTGACAGAACCCACAGGGTCAGAGTTGCTGGCGCCATGTCAGACTCAAAGCCTGTCACAAGTGGTGTCCCACAGGGCTCAGTCCTGGGCCCACTCTTGTTTGGCATCTACTTTTGCGAAGTACAAGCAAACGCAGGAGGGTTATGGCTGACAAAGTTTGCAGATGACGGCAAACTGGGCCATAGTAGAAAACACATCTGACACAGATATCCTTCAGAAGGGTCTTACAGAAATGGATAACTGGTGCCAGAGCCATGGCCTAAAGTTAAATGCCAAAAATGCATAGTCATACCCTTAGGGAAAAACATGGTTACCCCTAGCTACCAAATAGGTGGCAATCCACTGAGCACAGAAGAAGTCATCAGAGACCTGGGGACCCAGGTTGATAGTAGTCTGTCATTCGACACCCATGTAGCTAAAGTAGTTAGGAAGACCTTCTACATTGCCCACCTTATCATGAAGGGATTCTCATCTAGATCAAGGGAGGTCATGGTCTCCCTTTACTCATCACTCATCAGACCAATGATTGAGTACAATGCCCCATTCGGAATGTATCTGACCCGACACTTGCAGCAGCTGGAGAGGCCACAAAAGTTCCTCACCAAAAGGATAAAGGGTCTCAAAAATCTGTCCTATGCCGCCTGACTGAAAGAACTCCAGCTCTATTCAGTCGCTTACCTCTTGCTCAGAGGTGACCTTTGCCTAACATACAAGGCCATGTCAAACCCAGATTTGATGAATATGCTTCACCTCAAAAAATCTAGATCCATCAGAGTCACAAGGGCGGGAGACTTAAACCTCGACACGGCTATTAATAGGACGTGCTGGAGGGATAGATTCATCACCCAAAGACTCCCTATGCTGTGGAACAAAATTCCGGTATATGTGAGGCAGAGCACCTCGCTGGCTTTGTTCAAGAGAAATCTTGACCAATGGATGGGAGATCGCAGATATACCCCAGGGATTACCTCAGTGTCACTGCTCGACAGAGGCACAGCAAAATAATGGGTATAGTTCCCCATACTAAAGGGGTGGCGTAAGCCACAAAACGATGGGCTAGGCTTGTAAATGCCCTCAGGCAGATAGCCTAGTATGAACCTATGAACCTATGAACCTATAAATCAGTCTGGTAGTTGGCAATGAGGATTAAGGCTTTGAGCTATTAATTAGCTACTTCCTGTGGTGTACAGGGTTTGATTCCCCCAGTCTTCCTTTGCTTACTGTGTGACATTGAGCAAGTCATTTATTCGGACAGTGCTTTGAGGCAATTGGGAAATTGGGCTAGGCTTCTTAATGGTTTCTTGAACTGCATGCCTATCACCTAACTAGGAACCTATTTCTCTCCTTATATTGAGGGAAAAAGCTTTTGCTGACCTAGGCTTCTGGTGTGAGACATTCACCTACCCCATGACATATGTTTTCCTGTTGTAGGATGATCATCTCCTTTACATGCTGGCATTTTCACTCTCCTCTGCTTCCATTTGTTGCATTTGCTCTGCTGCCTGAAGTTCTGTGAATTTCATTTACAGTGCTAGTCTCTGTAATTCTGGCAACTGTGTCCTGGGATAGAACTGACTGTCCTTGTTTGCAGTGTCACAGATTTCTTCCTTGCTCCTTTGTGCACAAAGCTGCCATCATTTCCTGTCTGGACATAGCCTGTTGTACTACTCTGGCTTTGTATTCCTTTGAGAGATGAGACACTGACATTTTAGTAAATTTGTCTGAAGAACACAACTGCTCCTAAATTAAGCTAACTAGAAAATAAATTACTGTTGTGCTGAGCCGGACATCTGTATATTTTATCTTGTGCCTGCAATGGTTAATGCACAACTTTGACCACAACACTATTACAGGTTGAATACCTCCAATAGTATTAAAAAAAAATTGTCAAATAGTATTATAATTAATTCCCAATAGTAAGGAAATGGAATATGTTTATTAGTTCATTATTTTGTCAATTCAAGGGGCTATATATATATATATATATATACACAAAACACACATTGCATCATTTTAGTACACACATCACACTCATCAAATCACATTCACAATATTACATACATGTATATATATGCATTCTTAATACCAATGTATATATTTTATATAAATATTTCAGTTTTTACCTTATTAATATATAGGAATAGTAATACCATAGTTGTTTATGAATTGTATTAATTATTGAATAATCATTTTGTATTTTTTAATTTGTGTTCAATATTTGTTATGTAGGTTTATGAACACACAACCAATATTTTTTGACAGTATTTTTTTATATTTATTTTTACCTTTTGAAGTACAATTGTGCTCAAGTTAGTTTTGTTTTAATAGTATAATTGATTTCAATTAATTAAGTATTTGATTGAAATTGCTGTATATAAAAGGGGAAGTAGTTTGGGGTAAAATTATTCTGAAGAAGTTCGTCTTGGCGGACGAAACCCGGGTAAATTCTGTGGGATTGTTCATTGAACTGCGGTGTGTTGGCTGTGTCAGTTTTATGTGTTCAGAATAAAATCCATTATTGCTGCGGATTGTTGACAATATTCTTCAGCGTGGAACGTTTTTACAATATTTAATACACCGGGAGGTACGTGCTTTTGCTGTGGTTACTCAGATCGTGGAACTCCCTAGTCGCAGGTTATTAGTTTGTGCTTATACACGTTGTTTTGTGTTTACATGGAGGACGAGGTGGTTCCTGCGGACATCGGAGTCATACTTCAGCAAATAAATGCACAATTAAAGGAGCATTCGGCTCTAATTCAAAAACTGTCAAGTAAGAGCAACTATGTTAACAATTCTAATGCCGATGATTCTCTCGGATTGCCATTGACACAAGCCCCTGTTGTGTCTAAGCAAGGTGAGCCAAATCAAGTTCTTAATGGAGACAATATCAGCAACATGAACAATTCCAATGTTAATATTTGGCGCGAAAATGCTTTTTCGTTTAATATGGTTCAGAACAGTGTTCAATTACCACTAACGAAACAACATCATGCAATGTGTGATATGCTCAAAACTTTTGAGTTGAAATTATTCAAATACAAGAGAGTACAACTAGAAAATAGTTATTTGCAGAGAAATATAGATCTACGTATGGTCCCTAAAGGACTAAGACTCTGGAAATATCCACACGGTAGTGAAAACAACGACAAAATGCTAGAAGAGTTGCATGAACTGTTCAATAACACCGGTGTGCATATGATGGAAATCATGATTAAATACAACAATTTAAGAATAGACAATATGCTTAAAGAACTTGATATTCTTAATCAAAATATTAGTGAAGATTCCACCTTTGATAATCACTACACAAAATACACTACCATCATCAAGGACATTGACTTTAATTGTGGAATAATATATAATAAGAAATGTAAAAAAATCACAAGGGATATCCATAGGTATGAGGTCGGTGACATTTATCCCAAATCCAAACGTAAAAACAATAACCATGGTGATGAGATACCAATGGAACGTACGCGGCAAAGGCAGGAAGTGTATGACATCACTTCTGACAATGAGGAACAGCAACAACATGTTTTTCATGAACAAAACAACGCGGAAGGTATAAGACGCTCGGAAAGGCTTTTTAACCGTGGAAACAATCGTGGAGAGGATGATTACAGAGATACAGGGGCAAGACCTAAAAGAGGTTTTTTAGCGGCAAACAACGCGAAAGCCGGATGGAAGAGTCGGAAATGAGTAATCCATCCGTACATTGTGCCGACAATGCGTCTCCCATTTCGGACAAGAACTGTATTCACGCTGTACCGATAGTGGATTTATATCAAGACCTTTTGGTGCAGGACTCGTTTCAAAATGACCATGGTATTTGTCAACAAGGTTTGGGACATATCAATGTTTTAAATATATTACAGCCTTGTAATCAACAAGTATCCATTGTTAGTGATATTGTTGGGGAAAACCAATTGTATGTGGGTAATAGTGAACAACTGGGTAATAGAATGATTTGTATACATAAATGTAAGGATGATACAGCACTTGGAATATGTGACATGGTAACTAGTTTGCATATGCAGACAAGACCTGTTTATACTGAACCCTGCATGAATAATAATGACATCAATGATGTCGTTATAGAGTACAATTATAATACGAATGCAGGGGATTTTGTAACTGAGAGAATGCTGGAGGAATCATGTGGTATAACTGAATGTCTGGGTAATATACAAGATGATCAAGTATTATTGGACTTGACTATACATGAATATCCTGAAATTATTTATTCTTCCCCCAACATACTGAATGATAATGCAGAGAAAACAACAGATATTATGACTAATGATGGTATGAGTATGAATAATAATAATAATATTAATTTTCTCAATGATGAAATTTATATTCCTATTAACTTTCATATTGATTTAAATATTGAAAATTATTTGGAGAAAGAAAACACAAGTGTTTTAGATAAAAATTTAGATATAATGGATAAAGAACCCTTAAGTAACCCAAATATAATAACTAATACTTATGGAGATTATAAAATATTTAATTATTCCAAATATGTATTTAACAGTGAGCATGCTAACTTATTATCACGAGGACACAACTTTGTACCCTGTCGGAAGGGGAGAATAGTAAACTCAATTATTAATTTGAAGCTATTTAGTAGAAAATTAAATTTGAAATTATTCTTTCATAATAGTGTACAAGATAATAGGAAGAAGAATCCCGGGATTGGTTTGAACAAACCCAGTCTTTTTAATCCCCCTATGAATGACAAAATAATTAACTTTGAAAAACGGGCTGAAATGGACATTAGGGATTTCTTTAAACAGTACAACACTCCCATACATAGTAACATGACAGAGGGTGATGAAGAAATATTTAAATATATGTTAAATATAAAAGACATTAGAATAATGCGGCCTGATAAGGGTAGTGGAGTTGTTATAACTGATAAAGGAGATTATGTTTCCTATATGACCACTATGCTGTCAGGCGCATCTTATTCAGAAATAAGTTTAAATGAAATCAATATTGCTCATAAAAGAATTGACCATCGATTAGAAGATATGTTAATGCAGGGTGAAATAACAGAGGATGAACATAAGTATTTAACTAACGACTTTCCGGTCATTAGTGGAATATTCGGAATACCAAAAATCCACAAGGGTCTGGATAATTTACAATTCAGACCCATTGTGGATGGGAAGAGAAACAAAACATGTTTCATTAGTCAATATTTAGATAGTCATTTCAAATTAAGTATGTCCAAATTTCCATACATCACAAGGGACTCCTGGGATTTTCTCAATATGATGAATCAAGTGAAAATGAATGATAGAGAAATCATGGTAACTATAGATGTATGCAATCTTTTCACATCTATACCACATGATATAGGCTTGATTTGGTTAGAAGAACAACTTTTTGAAACAAAAATATTTAATCAAACCAAGATTAACACCCTGATTGGTCTAATGGAAATTGTACTTCACAATAATTACCTGTATTACGAAGGTAATTATTATAAACAAATTGATGGAGTTGCAATGGGGGCAGCATGTGCCCCCATGTATGCAAACTTAATCATGACATACTGGGAATGTAATTATGTATTTAATAGTCCATTTAAACAATACATCAAAGTATATACTAGATACTTGGACGATATCTTTATAATATGGGACAGAGATGAGATATCATTAAAAATATTCTTAGAATACATTAATCAAAATGTTAGATTCCTGAAATTTACACATCAGATTGGTTATGAAAATATATCATACTTGGATGTGGAGTTGACCTTTGATAAACACAGGGGACATTTAAAATCTAACATACATAGAAAATCGACCTTTTCTAACTCCTATCTCCACTATGATAGCTGGCACCCTGACCATCAAAAGAAGGGTGTCGTGAAGGGTCAGATGGTCAGGGCAGCCAGGATGATTAGTGAAGACAAGGAATTTTATGAAGAATTGGAGTTCATACAAAGTATGTTTCTAAATAGGGGATATCCTAAAATTTTATGTGAAACAATTAAACAGGAGGTCAAAAATAAGAGACATATAGGAACATATCAAGCCATTTTACATTATGGATATGATACAAATATAAGTAGAATCCAGTATGGAAGTAAAGATCAGATACCCCTATACATTTCAGTGTTCGATGATTGTACCCCAATAATCAAGAATATTATCATCAGAAATTGGAATTTGTTAATTGGTGAGCAAATGATAGCATCTATATTTCAGGGACCTATTAAGTTTGTATATAGAAAGGATACATCGTTCAAGGAATATTTTGAACATAATATGGAAGTACAAACATATAACACAAATAGACCAATTGGAAATTTTAGATGTGGAAGATGTACAACATGCAAACATATACATGAAACTCAGGAGAAAATTAAAATCAACTTTTATAATATAAAGATCAAAGGACATTTTAATTGCCATACTCCCAATGTGATCTATGCAGCACTTTGCCAACAATGCAGAGCCTTTTATATAGGCAAAACTAGTAGGAAGTTCAGGAGCAGAATAAAAGAACATGTCTTGGATATAAAGCATATGAAAACCACCAATGCCTTGGTGAGACATATTCAGTTATATACTGATCACATATTTAAATTTTGTATAATTGATCAATTATTGTATGATGTACAAGGAAGAATTATAAAATATGATTTGGATATACAGGAGTTAAAATGGCAGATCCTGTTGAATGCCCACAATGGGCCGGGACTTAATGAATACTGTACGATTAAACCTATCCTTATGAAAAACCACATTAAGGGTAGGTGTTGAGTTAGTTCATGTACACCATTGTGTTTTAGGTAAATTTAGTATAACATAATAATGTAAATAACAACAGTACATATACAATGTCAAATAGTATTATAATTAATTCCCAATAGTAAGGAAATGGAATATGTTTATTAGTTCATTATTTTGTCAATTCAAGGGGCTATATATATATATACACAAAACACACATTGCATCATTTTAGTACACACATCACACTCATCAAATCACATTCACAATATTACATACATGTATATATATGCATTCTTAATACCAATGTATATATTTTATATAAATATTTCAGTTTTTACCTTATTAATATATAGGAATAGTAATACCATAGTTGTTTATGAATTGTATTAATTATTGAATAATCATTTTGTATTTTTTAATTTGTGTTCAATATTTGATATGTAGGTTTATGAACACACAACCAATATTTTTTGACAGTATTTTTTTATATTTATTTTTACCTTTTGAAGTACAATTGTGCTCAAGTTAGTTTTGTTTTAATAGTATAATTGATTTCAATTAATTAAGTATTTGATTGAAATTGCTGTATATAAAAGGGGAAGTAGTTTGGGGTAAAATTATTCTGAAGAAGTTCGTCTTGGCGGACGAAACCCGGGTAAATTCTGTGGGATTGTTCATTGAACTGCGGTGTGTTGGCTGTGTCAGTTTTATGTGTTCAGAATAAAATCCATTATTGCTGCGGATTGTTGACAATATTCTTCAGCGTGGAACGTTTTTACAATATTTAATACACCGGGAGGTACGTGCTTTTGCTGTGGTTACTCAGATCGTGGAACTCCCTAGTCGCAGGTTATTAGTTTGTGCTTATACACGTTGTTTTGTGAATACCTCCAATACTGGTCTTCTAAACACTGGTCACCAAATATGGAGGTCCTCTGTAAGCACTGCCACCCAATATAAAGGATGAGGTAACATCACTAGTTCTACAAAGTTTGAAGTGATGTCAGGAAAGTACACACAAGCCTGTTTTCAATTATCAATCCACAAAGTATAACCTGGCTCCTGAAGCATAAATGGAATATGCTGTTCTGTGTATGGGCCTCCACCCTTTACATCCAAATTAAACTGCACACTCTTCAGTTACATAGCCTCATGACTCCCCTGTGAATAAATGTCCTCCGGTACCCATTTACCAAGGTATCCATCTTAACCACACACACACACACACACACACACACACACACACACACACACACACACACACACACACACACACACACACACACACACACACACACACACACACACACACACACACACACACACACACACACACACACACACACACACACACACACACACACCATACCTCTCAACCTGTTAGAACAAGAAATCTGGACAAAGCCATAAATAAAAGTGGAAGAAAGTCTCAAAAATAGGGACAATTTTTAAATATTGCTGTTATACACTTAGAAAGTTGATAGAATGACAGGTTTTGCATTAACATGAATTTTCTGAAGGGTAGGAAGTCTGCAACTCAAATGTCTGTCATTGTTTTCTAACTTCATTCTTTAATGATTTACCATTAATTTGCCAGAAAACCACAATTGTATGTAAAACTGATCAAAAATATGTGGCAAAAATCTGGAACATTCTGCAAAAATCTGGAACATTCTGCAAAAATCTGTACGGTTGAGCGGTATGAGTCTCTCTCTCTCTCTCACACACACACACACACACACACACACACATTTTCATGGAAGGCTGGTAGAATCTTCCAGTGCCATACAGCTTTCTTCCTGGTGTGGTAGTAATTTGCCAGAAAACCACAATTGCATGTAAAACTGATCAAAAATATGTGGCAAAAATCTGGAACATTCTGCAAAAATCTGTACAGTTGAGAGCAGTATGAGCCTCTCTCTCTCTCTCACACACACACACACACACACACACACACACACACACACACACACACACACACACACACACACATTTTCATGGAAGGCTGGTAGAATTTTCCAGTGCCATACAGCTTTCTTCCTGGTGTGGTAGTATTGCCACCAATCTGAGAAAATTATAGACTTCCAGTACATGTTGCTGTTATATCACCAGTTAATATTTCTTTCTTTTATTGTGGGACAAAGTAGTCTCTTTGGCATGTGCTATACAATTTGCTACCCATCATGTAAACAATGGTTACCCTCTTCTCTGATAAACAGTGTGTAAAACACTTTTAATGAATAAATACCAGCCATAACATCTTAAAGGTAGATACATAATTTTTACTTAAATAATAAGCATTTACCTAAATAATAAAAGAAAATAGTGTAGATACAGAGTATAATATGCTTAGGTTGACAAGACATGTAAAATTAAAAGCAAATGCAAAAAAAAAAAAAACAAAACAAAACAGGATATTTATAGAAAAAAATTATATATCCAAGTTCTCTAACTGTCTTGCTATAAGAGGACTGTCCCTAAAATAAAAAAGAAAAATAAATAGGTAGAACTCACAGATAAGACCATAGAAGTTAAAACAATCATAAACATTTTTTCTACTGCTATAGTTTACAAGTATATTGCATCTGCCTTCCACAATCTCATTTGCCATGTCATCATTATTTTGTTGAGACATGTCATAATTTTTTTTATTTTATTCAGCGTAAGAGACACTGGGGTTTGTCCAAATACGTCAACATCCATTTTTCCTTGAATCAAATCCCAGTTGTATTTTAACATTTCTTAAAGCCATTATATCCCACTGCTCTTTTATCTTTGTTTGTTGTATTAAAAGAAAGTGCCATCATCTCTAGAGATTCAGTACATTACCCTTATTTTTGACATCTGGACAGATCAAATATCTCCTTTTTACCATGTGATCATACATTGCAGATAAACTTGATAGAAAAATAGAAAACAAGAAAAAAATACACTGTGATTCATTCAGTTCTGCATTAGCACATTTTATAGGCGTTCCATTTATCCTGGCATTACCCTTGACTTCAGAAATGGCATAAGACTGGATTTAGAAAGGTTACTGTGAGGTCTAGCACCATGGTGGGCTGTCTCCATGACCTTCCAAAAATGCTAATGAGGCATTCCATGGGAGCAGCATATGGTAATTAGTCATGCGCTCTTCCCCTGGAAGTGCTTGCAATAAGACATTTTTTGCAGCTGATCAAGTCAGAGAATCTCTTGGCTGAGTAAGTTACATTGTCTGCCTGTGTTAATGAACATGGCCCAAAGATCATGTTCATCTGATCATGTTAGAGGTAAGTGCTAGGAAGTTTAGCAAACAAGTAATGTGTGTGTGTGTGTGTGTGTGTGTGTGTGTGTGTGTGTGTGTGTGTGTGTGTGTGTGTATGCGTGTCGTTGCATGTGTGAGTGTACGTCTAGGTATGAATGGTGTCAGCCGAGGGTGTGAGTGTGTGTGTGTGTGTGTGTGTGTGTGTGTGTGTGTGTGTGTGTGTGTGTGTGTGTGTGTGTGTGTGTGCACGTGCATATATGTGCATGTATATGCCTGGGAGGTTAAGGTAGGGATTAGATAGGGGATAAGTGTGTGGGTTTGTGTGTATGGGTGAATGGATGTGTTCATGATTGTGATCAGGTGGGGGGGGCAAGTGTGTGCATATGCGTAAATGTGTGAATGTGAATATGGGTGGGACTGTCATACCTATTTTATTTATTTTTATTTAACATTTGTTAACCGGGAAAGTCCGACTTGGAACTAAGCCAAATTTCAGCGGAGGCCCGGGGAGAAAGGCTCCAGATACCTCCACACTCTTAAGTAACCACAACTTCCTAGCTGGTGGAAACACAAATATATATATATATATATATATATATATATATATATATATATAATATAAAAAAACACCAGAAGATACATCAGTAATTTTTATTATACCTCCACAGTCCCCTAGTTTAACGACCAATTCCTGCAAAATTCAGAGGACACCAGACGCAAAGAATAATGCTTAATATCATGTCTTAAAGGCACTTAATAATAAGAATAAAGTTTTGCAATACAAAAGACATGGGGGCAGGGAATACTAGACTCTATATTGTGCCTTAAACTTAAAAATTAATATTAGTAAAAGGGGGAAAGGTTCAAATCTTGCATAGTTGACACTGACAGCATCAACTTTAACACAATATGTTAACTGATATTCAAGGATGGATCAGACACATGCAAATTAGCTGATAAAAAGGTCTTTCCACTTTGCAGCTAACATGTCTCTGAATCAAAATTTCCTACATAGGAGAAACAGTCCCTTTTGGCGACAGTTCTTACCAGCATTGCTGGAGTTCTTTCTGAATCCTTGGGATAGTTTCTTTTTCATTTCTCTTTTCTATAACAAAATAATATAAACTACATTTTTCTAACCAACTTAATTGAAAATAGCATGGAAAGGAGTACCTTTAATTATTTGTTTTCTTATTTCTTCTGAAATCTGACGCCAAATATAGATGTTCTGTTTTGAGATAATTGAAAACACCCTTGATGAATCCTACAAGTCTCCTCAAAACTTTAGTTTAACAACAAACATTTTTTAACATTTTTCATCTTGTATTTATATTTCCCTTTTAATTTCTATTTTTGTGTACATTTTTACTTCAGTTCTAAACATGAGTGTGGGATGTTTGGTCTTTTTGTGAATTTTGATTATATTCCTACTGAGCACAAGGTATGTAAAGTTTTGGTAGATACTTTCTGTTTTACAGTTGTGACATCCCTGCTCTGGGCCAGTGATCAAGGAGCTGTAATCCTCACCACTGACACTGGAGAAAGACATTCACTTGGAACAAAAATGGATGCACTCAATGTTTTCAGATGCAGCTCTCTGCACCATGCACAATTTCCCTTAAGAGCACACAGGGAACGCATTCAGTCTAGGGGCTGGATTTCCCCCTCTCTCTCTCTAGGCCCCCAATAAGACTCCCCACTGGCAAAGCTGTAGAATTGAGTCCTCAGCCAAGTGTTCCAAGCCAAGTCCTGTGCCACCCTCTGTGTGAAACCAGTGCTCTGTGTCCCTGCTGCAAGTAGCTGACACACACACTCTTTGAGATTTGATTTTCACACATACTCACACACACACACACACACACACACACACACACACACACACACACACACACACACACACACACACACACACACACCTGGGAAAGGCTGGCACATATTTAATATCTATGCCCCTCTGCCCAGACTATAAGGTAGGTACTGCCACCAGAACACTCCAAAGCCAGCTACTCTAAGGCTGTTACAAGGGTACCCAATTATACTGAGAAAATTAATACTAATACAAATTGTAGTGTTTGTGCAATGCAGCAAGGCTTTCAGGAGTGGCCACAGTGTCACCAAATAAATATGAGTACTCTCAAAGGTTAAAATATTGTCTAAAAGACCAACCACAATGAAAAGTTTAAATATATTTAATAATAAATAATAAAAGAACATGAAAATACTAAATATCTATTTAAAATAAATACCAGAGTTTCAATCACAAGAAATATTAAAAATAACACAGATGGATAGAGTCACACAGATACATAAAAAAGTGCTTAACTAATCTCGCTATATTTTCTTGACTGATCTAAAGAATTACTATTGCCCGGTTACTTACTACAGTAAAGCAAGATGGAGTGGTCTTCCTTCTTTGTCAGGTTTCAAAAACAGACTGCCCTGAGACTTCTGTCTTATCTAGTACTAAAACATCATTTCAGTGCTGGATTACAGAATGACATCACATACATCTGGTCATCTGACTCTGGTTCCCACACTTCCACCTTTGCTAGAAACTGAACCAGAATGTAGCACATATGTGTTACCATACACACAGATAGAGCTTTGCTGAGATGTGTTAAAGCATCTGGAAGCTTAAAAAACATTTCAAAACTTCCACCCTTCTTGGTTAGCAATTAATTCACTTCCTAAGGACAATACAGTTGGATTCTTAGTTTCAGTTTTCACAGACATTTTGTCTTTGGGTGCAATCAGAACTGTAAGACTCTATTTTATGGCCTAAACCAGATAATTTAATTTCAAACTATTTTTCAAAGTTAGTTGGACTGAGATTAACCTCTTCTTTTCCAGTATCCCCTTTTGCAATATATTCTTTTCAACAGTCACAATACAGTCGGACATACAGGTGTATTTTATTTCTTTCCGGCAGGACCCACTGTTGGTACATTTTTACCACAAGCAGCTGTACAAATAACATTTTTAACACAAGCACCTGTATAAATCAGTTTGATATACAAATGACATATAATTCTTTACAAAACTCCAGCTAGCTATGCTGGCATATATTACACATTCACTGCCGTACTTCTCCTGGCATAGCTAACAATACCTCACATCATCCCAAAAATCATTAAAGTTATTAAGAAAATTAATTAATATCAACAGAGGACATGTTATCCTCATCATATTGATCACTATTGCAGTAACCATAGGTGTATGGGTTATATCCTGCATAAGATATAACAGCTGGCCAGCTTCCAAAGCTTCAGGACATCTTCCACATGCCCAATCCATCATTCAGCTCAAATTAGCTGACTAAAAAGACAGGGCTGGTCTCCAAGCCCTTCTGAGCTTTCCTGCCGTTGAAGAGAGTATTGCTATGTGAGATTTCTAGGATCAATGGTCGCTTGTGCTGTTCCTTTGTTGGGCAGATATGCTCCTTTTGGGAGAAAATAAAACTTCCACATTTAAAAACTGTTTCTTCTAATATACTTTCCTGTTTAGGAAAGTTATTTTTAAAATAGGAGTTTGTGTTTTAACAGACTGTCATGAGAACTGAATACCTTTTAATGAGAGTGCACTTTTTGCTTGTCAGTTTTAAAAGTTGTTTAAAGTTTTTGAAAACCATTTTGTCTGTGGATAAATTGTGTTGATTTCTAATTTTGGGGGCTTGAAAAGTATTTTAAAGCACTTATTACTATGTTTTGTGTGAAAAAGGTTACGTATAAAAACTAAATTTTTGCTGGCTCTTGCTGCTTGTTTTCCATGGGGAAAAGGCTCCATTTTCAGCTTGACCATGGAACAAACTATCAGTCCCATGGTCAATCCTTCTTCCAGCCACAAAAAGAAAAAGTTTAGCATATATCCTTTCCCAGCACAAGAGGCTAGCAATTTGCCTCAGCTGCAGGTGGTTGCCTCTGCTGTGGCCATAGTTGTTCCTTGGACTCATCTTTTACCACGGATCCCTCTGATGTATAACCTACAGCCACTATGGATCAGGGGTTAGCCACATTCTCTGTGGCTGTTAGAGTCCTGCCAGTGGGCAAGGGAGAACCACTTTTGTCATTTCTAGGAGAGGGAACAGGGAAGTTATCCCTGTTCACTCAGAATAGTGGTGCACCTGTCTCTGGGGAAGCTATAACAGTGTTAGCCCAATTTTTTTCTGACAAACTAAACATGAATCTACTGTTTCTCAAATTTCCTTATTCAGCAAAAGTTTACTGCTTTTTTTAACAAAAACATTTTACTTCACATATATTGCTATATATCATATAACCTAGGCAACATTGCATAAATTATTTAGTTTACTGGGTTTGACTTGGGGTTTAATTCAGACTTTGAATCCTTCTTATGAGATAGTTTCCAGTGAAAGATAGAAGGGTACCTCTTTTCCTGAAAAGATTCAAGATTCTGAATATGGACAGGAAGAGGAATGGATATATACAGGGTTTTCTCAATTTTCTAATTTAGACTCAAAGGAGAACTCAGTTTCTGATTCTTCTTGTGGGGGGTTCCTCTTTCTTTGAAACTTTTGCCAGAATGTGCCAGTGTTTTCAGTGGGAGATGCCTCAGTTCCTCAGAGAATTTTATGAGCTGTTAAAAAAGGAATTTCTATAACCACCATTTCCTACAATTCTATCAGATTTGGAGGATGCATGTCTATCTAACTGTAATTTTCCTGATAGTCACCCTGCTGCCCCAAAAGGCAGATAAAATGTATAAAGTTCTTCAGTCTTGTGTAAGTTTTTATACACTCTTCCAAAACCTGATCCTGCAGCTATAGCATCAGTTAATCCTACCGCTGCTAATAAGTTAGTTCCAGTCCTACTATTTCTGATAAAGTTGGGAAGATTATTGATAAATATGAAGCCGCGGTGGTGCAGCAGTACTGTTGTCGCCTCATGGCAAGAGGTTCTCCCGTTCGATTCTCGGCTGGAGCGCCTTCTGTGTGGAGTCTGCATGTCCTCCCCATGGTCGAGTGGTGTTTGAAAGACATGCATGAATGGGCATACCTTCGTTGAAAGTTGGACATCGGGCTGGCACCTTGGCACCGTAAAAATCGACTGCCAATCATTAGCGGATCAGAGTTCCGCTGTGGCGACCCCTAACCAGGAAAAGCCAAAAGTAAAACAAATGTGCGCTTCTGCAACTTTGATTTTCATAATTTCGAATTATCAGGCTCATATTTTAAAGTTAATTCTAAATAATTGTGAAAGTATGAGGAGTGGTTGGTTTGCAGTTTCTTCTTGTGAGGAAAATTCTTTTTTAAATAATTTAATTTATTCCATTGCATATATCACTGCAATTTGTTTACATTGCATATGACTCCATTTATATTTATTCCAGGGCTATGGCTACTGGTACTGTTTTCAGGAGGCTTGCCTGGCTGCATTCTGTGCCACCTCCCCCTGGAGGATGTGAAAAATCAGATTTTAAATTCTCCTTCGGACAGAGACTTACTTTTGGTTCATCTGCTGCAGTGGTGATCAAAAATTGTGATGAAAGGTGTAAGTTAATTCAGGGAAGATTTTTCAGCCCTAATTTTCCAAAACTTCTAAGTGTTCTCTAACTTCTTATCCCATTTTGGAAAATTGGCACAGAGGTTCTAACTATAGTTCAACAACCCCCAAAATCAAAGACCATCCAACAAGTCAGATAGACTATTTAAGTGACCTTGTTCCCTCGTCCCACCCTGGCAGTCCAATTTTCCCTTCCAGAAAGTCTAAATTTCCACTTTTCCCATTGGCAGCAGATAATTTCAGACATCTGAGTTCTGAAAACCATTCACCAAGGTGGCAATAGGAGGAAATTCCTTCTTTTCAAGGGTTAATTCTTTATCCACCAGCCAAGACTCTTTTTTTTTTCCTTCTGGCCTTCATCACATGCTGTCCCAGGGAATGATAGAGCCGGGTCATTCTTCCCACCTTGGGAAAGTTTTATTTCTAGATGGTTTTTAGTATTAAGGAAAGAAGATACTTGAAGACCAGTTCTAGATCTTTCTTTCCTAAGCCTGCTTGTGTTAGTGTCCAAGTTCAAAAGTGTCACTTCACAATCTGCTGCTTCTTATTCCTCATTCAAGTTTCCTTGTGACACTAGAATTAAAAGATTCTTATCATCACATCCTATCCACCCAGACCTCAGGTATTTATTAAGGTTTTGTGCATCTGGATCACATAACCAATCCTCTGCCTTACCCTTTGGACTATCCAATGCACCAAGAGTGTTCACAAAGTGTCTAGTTACTGTTATAGCTCATGGTAGGCTATAGGATATCTTTGTTTTTCCATATTTAGACAACTTGCTTATCTTTGCAGAGTCCATTTCAAAGTGTTAGGAATCTTTCATTTGGATGCGAGATCTCTTACACAAGCTGGGGTTCCAAGAGACTCCTTCACATATGACTATGTTCCTGGGGTGTCAGCTAGACACATCAGTTCAAATAGCTTTTCTTCCATGGGAAGCAATAGAGCTATATCAAGATCTATTTCTAAAGGTTTTCCATTCAGATTGTGGTCACTGTAAGGGAATACCTCAGGATTTTAGTTTGCATGTCATCTATGATTTTCATGATAGCCCTGGCAAGACTGCACATGAGAAAAATGCAGTGCTATCTGAAGTTTCTTTTTTCCCCATTACCACTATCCTTTCTCTTTTCAAATACCAGTGCTGGTGTGTGTCAAAAGAAAAAATACTTAGTGAAAACAGCAAATGTCCCTAAATCCAGATTCCCACATTCTCTCTCTCTCTGTTCCAAAAGCAGTCACCTCAGACAATTCAGACTTGCTTGGAGAGCAGTTTCAGGACGGATAAAAGTGCAAGGTGTGTTGGGGCACCTATTACAGAAGCACATAAATATAAAATAGATGTTTGCCCTGGTCAAGGCATTCTGAGTCATCTTTGGTCCCTGGGACCTATTTGAGTGGTTACAGACAATACCACAGTCAATTGGTACATCAACAAGAGGGGGGACCATATCTTACCCCTTTGCAGACTAGTCAATTTAACTTGAGATGTAGCTTCATAGCATAATCTCACTCTACAGGCATCCTACATTCTGTCAGAGCAATATTGTGTGTCAGACAAGCTGAGCA
Source organism: Protopterus annectens (assembly GCF_019279795.1). Classification (NCBI taxonomy): domain Eukaryota; kingdom Metazoa; phylum Chordata; order Ceratodontiformes; family Protopteridae; genus Protopterus; species Protopterus annectens. Next base: position 1,285,934,012 of record NC_056743.1, on the reverse strand, counting down.
AAACAAGGGCAGACCCTCAGGAATGGAAATTAGATCAGGGTGGTCTTCCAAGATTTGATCCATTTATGGGGAGCTCCTCAAGTAGAACCATTGCCTTTTCTCTGTACAATCATCTGGCAAGATTCTGTTCCAGAACTGCATGCAAAAAGGCCTGGAAAACAAAGGCCTTTTCTTTCCCTTTACAGAAATGTTCTTGTATGCTTTTCTACCCTTTCCACTGATATCACGAGTACTTCTAAATTTTCAGAAGGAATCACCGAGGATCATTATGTTGACTCCCTTCTGGCCCAGTCAATGGTGCTTCTCCCTTCTTTTGGAAATGGCCACAGGCAAGTACCCTAAATTTCCTCATAGAATAAATCTACTCACACAAGATCAGGGGTGTTTGATGCATGCCATCCCCAATCAACTTCAACTGACTCCCTGGATGATAGGGTCTTAATACCTTTTAGGTACCTCTTTACTAAGGAAGTGCAGCAGGTACTAATGGAAGCAAGAAAACCTGTTACCAAAAAATCATATATTAGCAAATAAAAAAGACTTTTCGTTGGTGCCAACAGCATGACCAGCACCTACTCAAGACTAGTTGTTCACTGGTTTTACAATATTTGTCTGAGTTACTTTCCTATGGCCTTTTTTACTTCTTCATCAAGGTTCATTTATTAGTCATTTCAGTATGTCTGGCCATGGATTCTCCTCTTTCAAGGCATTCTCATGTCAGAATGTTTTTGATAGGGATTTTGTTTAAGAGGCCCCCAAGAAAATTGGTGACCCCTTCTTGGCAATCTTAATTTTGTGTTAGAGAAGCTGGCACTTGCTCCCATTTGAATCAGCTAATATGACTGACTGACCTGAGGTTTTGAACATGGATAACAGTTTTTGTAATTACTCTGAGCTCTGTAAGTACAGTATCTGAGTTGCACGCTCTTATTGTGAGACAGCCCTATCTAATTTTTCACAGGGACAGGGTTTCTATAAGAACTAGTCCTTCCTTTATGCTTGCAGTACTATTTGTCAAGCCAAACTATTCCATCTTCTTTCATGATCCTAAAAATGATGGGAAAGTATTCTCTATACCTTGGATGTCCACTGACATCTCAGGTAGTATCTTGACAGAACTGAATCTTTCAGATCTTCAGATCTTTTGTTCTTTTCTTATGAGGTAAAAACAAAGGGACAACCTGTGTCAATACAGACTATTTCCTAATGATAAATGTACTTAACACAACTACACTTTTCAAAATGTTCAAAGGTTTTAGATACTTACAAATGAGAAATGAGAATGTAATTCCAATTCAAGAAACTCACATGAAACATAATCAGTGCGATAAATTAACAAATACCACTCGGTTAAACATGTATATTATAATTCAGGTGCTATTAAATTAGTAGATGTTGTGATTGCTGTTAAAAATATGTTTTCAAAATTCATAATGTATATTATGGACAAAAAGGACAGGTTTTGATGTTTCAGTGCAACTCTATAATAACAGGTATTACAGTATTTATTTATTTAAATAAATAAATAAAAATAAAATAAATAAATAAAAGGACAGGTTTTGATGTTTCAGTGCAACTCTATAATAACAGGTATTACAGTAGGATGTGTTTATGCTCATTTGGCCTAATATGATGGTTTTTAGATAGTAATTTGAAGGGTTTATATTATTTATGTCATGCTTCTGCTATTTTGGGAGGGGATTGGAACTATACTCTAAACCAGTATCTAGACAGATCTAGCCTAGGGTTACCACCTGTTCTACTTTGTGAGGGACAGTCCTTCTTTGGACAGTTGTGTCCTGCAAAACAAACTGAAAAAATGGCAAATGCCCTGAGATTTTAGGACAGAATTATTTCCTATATTTTATGTAATAGCTGCATAAAACAGTTATTCTATATTTGAAACACCTAGATGTTATAAGAAACAGAATAAGCAACTAAAATGTTACAAGAATTAGCTTTAATTTAGGCAAAAAAGTGAAGTTCTGTCCTTAGTACTGGCTGTGGGTATGTTTCGTCCTGCAAAATCTGACATTTGCACCAAAAATGTCTCACTCTGGGCATTTGAAAAGGTGGCAACCCTAATCTAGCCATCCTAAGTCTCATTCCTAATGAAAGACATGGTAAACTTCTTCAGTTTGTTGAATAAGAAAATGTTATGGATGGGTGGGTGGTTGGATTGGCAAAGAAAGTTTCCAGATAAATTAGAGTTTACACATATTTCTCATACTTCTAAACTCTGTAGACATATTATTATATTATGTCTTCCAGTGTGATCAGGTATGTGATTGCTATGTACATTAATAGTGCACGTGCACTGATCACCATTTAGTATAGGATTGTATTCTTTAGTAGATGAAAAAAAAAGATATGTTAAAAGGCAATTGTATGGAGCCTGGTTTTAATCCAATGATTTCTGTCAGTAGCCGAAGATAAAGTATTTTTGGGAGGATAATGTAAATGATGTTACATCTTTTAAGGTTAAATGGAATGCATGTAAAGTTTTGACTTTTAACTTTATGATTTCTTATAATATAGGCAGGAAAAGAGAATGCAGAAATATCTTTAGAGTTTAGATTAACAAATAGAAATATTGGCAAAGTTAATTTCAATTAATTACAGTAAGCATTTTGATTCGCAAAAAATAGTTATGTAATAGAAGAAATTAGTTTATTTGCCAAATGGATGTTCTTAAGGGAAGGTATGCTTTAAAATGTTTTCCAACAGTACAAAATAGGTAAGTTACTGTCAAAAACAGTGTAGTGATTACAAAATGAGAAACTTAATTACACATCTGAAGAATGCAAATGATGAAATAATCTGTAGAAAAAATTGCTCAGGCGTCCTGGAAGTGAAGAAGACCAAACAGGTGTTACACCTGTTTGGTCTTCTTCACTTCCAGGACGCCTGAGCAATTTTTTCTACAGTTTGTTTCAAGATTGTTTTGGTTCAAATGATGAAATAATAACAGATAAAGAAATTCAACCAAACTTTGCAAAAAAAGTGTTATGATACTGATATCTAATTATCTGGCACTCCCTCATATTTCTTCACCTTCGCAAAAGTGTTGTGATGATACTGACAATATATCTAACTGGCTATCTGGCATACCTTATTTCCACACTCTTGCTTTTATTTCACTTGCACTGTCTTAGGCCGAGCCTGAAAGTGGTCCATTTTGATTAGCACTCTACCCTGGTCAATAAAGAATAAATACATAAAAAAGAATAATAAAAAAATGAAACAACATTATCCTCAAAGGGAAATTATGATGATAAATTAAAGAATGCTAAAGACATGATCCCCTCCTTTAGAAAAGTCCACCGAACCAGAAGGATATTGTGCTGAAATTTATACATCTTTTTTTGATTTAATAGTCTCTTATTTGTTACAAATAATTAATTATATGAGAGTTCCAAATTGGATGGTTCCAGTTTTAACGACTCAAGTTGAAATAGTTGTATTATAGAGAGAAGATAAGGAAGGAAATGAACTTGGACAAAGGTTCATTATGTACTAGGCTAATAACCACCCTGGCCTTTATAAGCCTAGCTATGCAACCCAACCCACTTGTGTCCCTGTGTATCATGGGTGTTCATTGGGGGGGGGGTATATTAGTTAGGAAGTTTCTGGAGGTTATGGGGGAGTATATTAGTTTGGGCATTACTATCAGCCTCTCTATCAAAGACATGGGGGCCAGACTTGAGATAAATTTCCAATTTTCTATGCACTGGTCAAGGTTGCATTTAAACAGGGTTATGGGTAGGCTCTGCTTCACATGAATGGGGAGCCTATTCCAGAGAATGAGGACCATCTGCAGCACATATCTGTCTCACCAAGATTTCTTATTTATGTCACAAGCAAAATTTAAATCCTTGGATCTAGTGGCTCTGATGCTGTCCAATTTGCAGATGTGCAAAAGGTCCATCACAGCTGGATCCAAGGATGACTTGTATGCCAGGCATAGATTACCTCTCAGTAACCTGTAGGAGACCAAGTATAGAGACAGGGCTTTAAGATGATCCATATAAGATAATGTGTTTATACCCTGGATTCTCCTGGTAATGAACCTTTGTCAGGATTTGCTGGGGATACCAAGTTGATTTTTATTTCAAATAAGACAGCTTCATGGTCCAACCTCACCAGTGAGGATGTGACACTGGGGGGGGGGGGTCCAGTGTTCTCTCATATTAGTGACTACCAGGCCCAGTATGTTTGAATGTCTGGTGGGTGTTTGCACTATGTGTTCAAATGTATTTGTGTTAATGAAGTCCAGGAATTGTAGTGCTTGCAAATATGAGGCAGTGTATGTTTCCCAGTAAACAGAGGGGTAGTTACAAAGTCTTTCATGAATAGGGTATTTGGTTTAATGGTGAGTGTCTTCAGTAGGTCTTGGTATGAGCTATGGAATTATAGGGACATAGAGGATGACCTGTAACATGCTAGTATATGGTATGGGACTTTGTCTATTGTGATTTTTTCATGGATAAATTCCAGGCCATTGTCCTGTTTAACCAACCTAGAGTTCTTCTTGTTGCTAATATGGACTGAGACGCTTCCACTTTTTTTGTCCCTGTCTGTGCAACTGATGGTTTAAATGTATGGAAGGCACTGAAGCCTTGCACTTTTAGAGTACTTCCTGCTGATTTACCATGTCTTTTAATTGCACAAATGTCTGTATTCTCTAGATTGAGGACAGCTTGTAGAGGGTGGAGTTTCTTGATCAATTTCAGTTTTAATTTTGATTACAGAATTTTAATAAAAGTTGCTAATAAAAAGTTTATTTATTTTGATTTGGATAACATTTTAATCCCAAATCAATTTGGAGTTTGTCCCAAAAGATGCATAATAATGCTGATATGTATCCACACACAAGCTCAAATTCTTGGATTTTTACAAAATATATGTTATTTTTAAAGCTTATTTAAAAGTCAATAACTTCTGTATGGAGAACTTTTACATCAGATCTAATATTCACTGTCTCCTATCAACTACAAGTTTTATACTTGCTATTAATTCACTATTATATAAATTGCAATTTGATTTGCAATGAATCAGTATAAAGAACAGTAAACTTTCAATAACAGCATATGTTGATGATCTGATCTTATTTACAGTGGATTTCCATAGAGACATACAGCTTATACACATCAGTTTAAAGAGTACGCATAATAAAGTAGATTACGTAATCAGTTATCAAACAAATGAGCGATTGTACTTAGGGAGGATCTCCACACTAACAAAAAGCACTAAGGAATCTATTCCTATGGCAGAGCATTTTAATTATTAGGGCTTACATATGCTAAACAATATGAAGAATCTCTATCATATTATACTTGTTTAAAATTTGAGAAGAGATTGCTGAAATTAAACTATAGATTTTTTCATTAGTGGGAAGAGTAACTGTTCAAATATGTTGTTATAACTTCTCTAAAACATATATGGTATAATCAAGTAAGAAGCATTTCATGGAAATTATTTTGGTGAAAAGGATCTCCCAGAATTCCATGGAGAGTAGTCATAGCTCCTCATTACCAAGATGGTTCGGCATATTCTGATACTGAAAACCATATTCTAACACAAGCATATTTGAACATAATATATATATATATATATATATATATATATATATATATATATATAAACACACGGGTCTACTTCACATGGTCGACAGGCCATATGGTCGACACTCATTTGGTCGACAGTTCATTTGGTCGACAAGCATTGTATGTGGGGGGCTGTGCCCCCACCCCCCCAACTATATATATCAACTCCAGGGACGCACAACATTGGGGAGGGGGGCAAATCTACTTGTTGACCAAATGAACTTTCGACCAAATGAGTGTCGATCATATGGCCTGTCTACCATCTCAGGTAGACCCAAACACACACACACACACACACACACACACACACATATATATATATATATATATATATATATATATATATATATATATATCTAGGTCCACTTTGTAATTTCAAAATACTGAAATCTCGAATTTCAGTATTTCAAAATCACAAAGCCGAAAACCCAACCACAACTCACAAATTCGAAAACACACAACCACGAAATTCAAAATCCCGCAATTAAGCTACACATGCAGTACACGCATAAACATCCGCAAAATTCCCCCCACAATAATAAAAATAATCTAAACCACATATAAGCTGTGCCCCCCACACCCCCCACTTATATATTCTAACTCTGAGATCGCACAAACAGAAACACAAACGAAACTCACACACACACATCTTACAGTCCCTCAAACGTACACATAACAGTCACAACTCACAATTACACACACTAAACCTCTAACCAACATAATTACACACACAAACTTATTAAAATTAAACCCAAATTTCCACATACCGCACCACCGGAAACAGAAATTCAAAATATCTGTGCTTTGGCGGCATTTTGAATTTCACGCTTCTGCCGGTTTCGGAAATGTAAGTATGCAAAGGTTGTGAGGCATGAAGAAATAAATTACTTTTAAAATACATTACTGGAATGCCAGTCAAAATCAAGTATAAAAAAAAAATAAGCAGCACTCAACTCAACCCACTTCTCCTTGCACCGCAGTTCTAATTATAATTTATATTCAGCTTTATAAAATTACCAAGTAACATGCTGAATGCAGGAATCTGATACCCCCACTTGTAAAAATGTATCTTATTCAAAACAGACCTGCTGCCTGACAACAACTATCTACTTGTTTCATGAGGAAGACATGATCAAAGTAAAAAATGAACAGCAAACAAGAAACAAGCTCAAGATAAATTGCTTAAAGGATTACTGCACAAGTTATGGACTACACATGATAGATTGGCATTCTGTTTAGTTTATGGGTAAAGCCTGCAAAGATGACTGCAAGTCTCCAATAAATGTAACGAACTTCTGTACTCCTGTCCTTTATTACAAATACTGTCATATGCATTTCAATACCTAAGGCTTATACGTTATCTAGTTATGTAAATATTCTCTGCATGGCAACAATGAAACGGCTTTCATTGTTGGTAATTCTTTAACAGTATGCTTATTAAAGCTTACTTGCATTTTACAATCTCCAACAAGCTTACCTGATGGTCATTAAAGCATTGCTACTTAAAAGAGAGCAACATGGCACTGCGACAGCATGCATTTTCTGAATAATAAAAAGCATAAATCAATAGTATAAAAATATGACAGAAAACCAGAACATTCTGAAAAATCAAGGACAGATGAAAAGCCTCGGTTGTACTTGTGGTCTACCTTGGATGGGGGAATACTCTGCACATTTACACTGCATAGCTGCTCCTTGCCTTACTTGAACACATCCAGAGCCACTACAATGGGGAGTGGAGTGCAACAAGTATGTCACAATTTGAAATGTCTCTGGCTGATGGTGATGGCTCTGACACTCATACCTCTCAACCTCAGAGCAAAACATCTGGACAAAGCCATACATAGAAGTGGGACACAGGCCCAAAAATAAGGACAATTTTTAAATATTGCTCTTATAAACTCAGAAAGTAGTAGGCCTTGTATTGGTATGAATTTTTTGAAGGGTATGAAATCTGAAACTCAAATGTCTGCCATTATTTTCTAACTTCAATCTTTAATGAGTTGCCACTAATTTGTCAGAAAACCACAATTTTATGAAAAACAGACCAAAAATGTGATGCAAAAATATAAAATTGCCACACAATACAGCTGGGAACCTGTCAAAGAAGTGACACCTTTTTAATATTAGTACTGTTAACTTGAGCAGCTGACAAAATAAGAGCATCTACATGCATTTCTGAAATAAAAGTAATCTAAAACCTTGATCATTACAGTTATTTATAATTGTAAACCCTCCACATTTTTCTTCCACAATTGCCATTTTACTGAGGGATTATTAGGGGAGAGCAACATTTTGAGCCAAAATTGGGGACAGTTGAGAGGTTTGGATATTCCTAATTCTATAACACAATGTATTTGCATGTACCTCTCAACTTCTTAATGCAGGAAATCTGGACAAGGCCAAATATATTGGGGGAACATACAAACTACTAAAAATTGCTCTTGTATGAACTTAAAGATGATTGATAGAATAACAGGTCTTGTTTTAACATGCATTTTTCTGAAGGTTATGATGTCTGAAACTCAATGTATGTCATTATTTAGTGACTTCATTCCTAAATGATTTGTCAGAAAGCCATACATTTTATGAGGAACAAACCTAAAAATAAGAAACAAAAATCTACTCATTCTGCAAAGATCTGGACAGCTGATAGGTATAGTTCAGCTGGGGCTGTCTTTGAGTTTGCTGCCCTTCCCCCCTCCCAAAATCATAGTCGAATGGAGCCTCCCCCTTGCAGTCATTCCAATGTCCCATTCCTTTGCTATTTTGCCCCATTTACCATAAACACTGTAATGTGCATACTGCTTTACTTCTGTGATGATTTGGATTTCATTTGAAAGTTTTATTTTGCATTTTACAGCACAAACACCAATAGATATCTGCTAAACAAAGCAATGCAGTCTAACAATGAAAATAGACTTAGCATTAAAACTTCTCTGCCTTTGAAACTCACATTCATTGAAACAGCATTGAAACCCACATTCAAAGAAAATACATTTTGTCAGTGGCAGATAAAGATTAACTTTGGGCTGTTTTCAAATCATAGGCCCCTTGAACATGAAAAAATACATGTGGCTCTTTGATACACCTTCCTGATTGTATTAAATTATATTCCTTGTACAATACAATACCGTTGTTTGAGGGCATCTTAAATTTATTGTTTTGAACATTTTTCTAGTAAACAATGAAACAAAATGCATGCACCAATATGACAAAACTGCCCAATTCAGAACATTTCCATCACAAAAGTCTACTCAAACTTCTACAATTCACCAGTATCAGTAAATATGAACAATCTTTGAAGTAAAAGTCATCTAAATAATTCCACATTAAAGAAATATGTAACTAATGAAGAGGTTGCTGCTAGCAAACAATTCTATATGTCATTGTTTCATCTACAAATAAAGTTCCTGTTACCCTTGAGGAATAAATTGCCTATGTTGCATTAACAAAAATCATAAGCTAGCAATATCGCAATAGATAATGGATGGCAAACTGATAACAGGTTCATAGTTGCTAGGTATCTTCACCAAAAAGGACTGCACAACATCCACCCCCTTTACAACACAGTACAGTATCAGCAATGAATCTACCTACTGTGGGAGTAGAACCCATAGCCTTCTGCATCAAAAGCAAGTACACTACCTGTTGTGCTATTAACAATGCAAGCAGACTCAGCATAAGCTGCACTAAACTTTTGTTCCCCTGCAGCTCTCAGCTCCTTGTAAAATCTACCCAACACTCAGATGTATCTCTGAACTTTGCTGCACAAGAAATCTGGAAAAAGCCAACATTTGTTGGGGGAGGGGACAAAAGCCCAAAAACCAGGGATACATTTAAACATTGCTTGTATAATGTTGGAAAGTTACTAGAATAAAATGCTGTTTTACCACCATACATTTCACTGCCAAGTCTTGAACCCAGGGGACCCTGTGCAAAACCTCTTAGCACAAAACACCTTAACAAAGCCAATAATGGGGGAATATAGCCCCCAAACATATTCAGTGAATTCAGTTCTCACCATAGCTCTCAACCTTAGCACAAAAAACTTGGACAAAGCCACTAATGAATACAGTCCGAAAAATAGGGACAAATTTCAAATATCCATGTTATAAACTTAGAAAATTACTAGAATAAAAGTTTTGTGTTACCATGTACTTTCTGAAGAACATGAAGTCTGAAATTCAAATGCCTGTTATTTTTTATTTAACATTTGTTAACCAGGAAAGTCTGACTTGAAACAAAAGCCAATTTTCAGCAGAGCAGGGAGAAACACTCCAGACACATGTTCTTTGTAAGATGGAAGGACATGTAGACTCCACACAGAAGGCACCTCAGCAAAGAATCAAACCAGAGAACCTGTAATCCGGCAACAATGCTATCAGTGCACCACTGCAATACTGACTTTGCAAGGAAAAACAAACACATAGAAACCACAGATTTTATGAGGAACAGAACAGATATGAGGCAAAAATCTGCAAATATTTTACAAATGGTGGTGAGTACGGAATTCAGGCCCTTGTCACCTGTACCAAAGGTACAGGGTTCAAGCCTGGTATTCTCTACCCACCAACTATATGTTCTCTAGCCACCAATATATAGCAATTGGGGCATCACACACACTGCAGCAGACTAATTTCATCTTCAGTCCCCTGAAGCAAGCTGATCCAAATGCTCATCGGCAGTGAAGCAAGCTGATCCAAATGCTTGTCAGCAGTCTCTAACGGCTGGTTGTTCAGCTCCCCTGAAGCAAGCTAATCCAAATGCTCATCAGTCCTAGGCAGTCAAGTTCTCACAGTTGGTTTCTGGGGCTGGATTCCCCATGAGAGTAGGCTGGAGTCTCCAGCCTGCAGACAACACAGTCCGGGTTCCTTCTCTTCTGTGCGGTCATCACTGCACAGACTTCTGGGCTGCAGGGCAGAGATGCCTTTCTCCCCTATCCGGACTGCCTAACATAGCAGTCTTGAGTTCTGTGAGTACCAGGAACATACATGCATGAGTGGAGTTCTGGGATTCGTATTTTTTTTTAATTTTTCTTCTTTCTTGCTAAGTGGGGGGGGGGGCTGTAGTCCTGTAGTCCTATAGCATGAGCCACCCCTGATTATCAGAAATAAGATTTGATGAACCATATTTTCAATATTACAATGTAGACCCATATATATACATATACATATATATATATATATATATATATATATATATATATATATATATATATATATATATATCTTCAAAGGAGTGAAATGTCAGCACATCGAATCTCTGATCATCGAAGACCAGAGGACCGAAGTTCTGAAATATCGAACCTTACAAAAAATATAAAATGTTACAAAACATCTTCTTTCACAATTTTGCAGGGGGGAGACCAAGCCCCTCTGCACCCCCCACACCCCTGCTACTTAAATATACCAACTCTGAGATCAGACTCTAGTGAAGAGAATGATAAGGCTCCCGTTCTGTACTGTACGGTGATCTCCATTCACAAGGGTCAATATTTCAAAACTTTGATTATCTGGTCTTTATAGACCAGTGATTTGATGTCTTGAAATTCTGATCCTTTGAAGAGGACCCACACACATATATATATATATATATATATATATATATATATATATATATATATATACACAAAATATTCCTTGGGCTCTATTTTTAAAGTCTATGGTTAATATGCTTGAGCTTGCCTTTAGTTAAAAAATAGTATAACTTGGGTAACATCAAACATAACAAAACAAAAAGGCATGCATACATAAAGGAATAACTAATATACCAAAACCACGTGTACCAGGATCTGTGGTTCTAGGAATAACACCAACATTTAAAGTTGATTAAGATTTTATTTTATTTTGGTGAGTTGAGTGCTTTTATCCTGGCAATACTTGTTAACGACTTCATTGAACTAAAAAGGAAATATATCATACACATTTCTTTCCTTTAATTCTTTTCTTTTCATTGTACTATGGTGGATATTTGGAGTTGTATGACTGAATCTCTCTTTCTCTCTCTCTCTTTATATATATATATATATATATATATATATATATATATATATATATATATATATATATATATATATATATATATATATATATATATATAGTTTGTGAATGTATTGTATATTAAAAAACAGCATAACTTTATAAAGTATAATTGCACATTCTATTAGCTTGGAGATTTGACTGACAAACTGTTGAAAGTTAATAGATTGGCTATTTATTTCAGTGGCAACTAAGTTGAACATATGACTGTTTCCTCATTGTAACCAAACTCCCTCTAATGACTATGGCACAAGTTTGAAGCCATGCACCCAATAGAATATCTGAGTACTAAAATGGTCTGGCTATAAGACTGTCACCTGCCTTTGGCTAATAACAACCATTTATGGATGCCTGCAACAATGATCCATATGATAAATATCATTAAATTTGAGAGAGAGAGAGATGAAGAGATGCTGCTTTAGTGGCAGTACCATATGGGCCATTCTGATCATCTGTACTTGACAGGTATATGATTCAGTAGTCCCTTCTGTGGGGACCCACTTCTTTTTTCATTCAATGTACTGTGACCAAATATAAATATGATAATCCATCACTTTTACAGTAGTTCATCTGGCACTTAGTATAAAGATTTATAATGAAGAGCCCCCCCCCCCCTTCAGAAGTCTGCCTTTAAAAAAGATGTGATTAGTAAAATCTTAATTGGAAAGTTGTAAAAAGAGTATGGAGAGAAGTCTGTACGTGTAGCCAGAGGTTTTCTCTTTTATATGTACTGTAATATACAATTCACACAGCTATGTTGTCTTTATTATCTGGGACTATTGCAAAACAATTTAACTTTTGAGAAGACACACAAGCAGTTGGGTTGGGTTTATGTAAACTAGGTGGTGATGTAGAATAGGATCTCTTGCACTGCTGCTCTTTCAAAGCTGGCTTTACCTCTGAGACAAGCATGTAAATGTAGGCAAAGAGGACAGTATTATAGCCTCATATCTTGCACTAATGTATTTTGATGAAAGCTGATCAGCATGACACCTTTCTAGTTGAATGAACTTTACTCTTCCTCATTGAAAACTTGCTATATTTTCATGGTGGAAAGCTACGCATTTAAACAAATAATTTTGGCTATGTTTGTTTTCATACTGGCAGACTTTCTGTATCTCAAATAAAAGACAGGAACAATCGGTCTGGTTTCCTGAAGTATATTTTTAGATAACCACCAGGATTCAATAAAATCTGAGTAGGTTCTGTGTAGAGCGTACATGGAATGTACCAGTGTACATGGCCACAGTTCCCCCTCGGCAGAGTGCCATGTATATTAATCATAGCACGCTGCCGAGAGAGATCACAGTAACATGGATATTGAATCCAATCACAGTAACATGGACATTGAATCCATGTAGGCAGTAGTGTAGTGTCCCTTGGTTGTGGATTGTCAGGGAATTCCTGGACAGATATTATGTACAGGAGAAGAATCCGTGTAATGTACCCTGTTAGTGTACAAATATGTGTGAGATGTAATTTTTTTGTTTTATTTTTGCATTTTTTTTAAATGTTTTAATGCCCTTTTGTGCAGTGTGACATGGAACGCAGCAGTGCTGAGCTGCGCTTACACATACACAGCTGATACCTGTCAGACATCTAAAAATAGAAACCGGATATAATTAATTATTTATTTTTGTCTACATGTCTTTATTTTATATTATGAATGGCCATTTGTGTGGCGCTGAACGGTGTTTAGCAACACTAACAGGTGGCTTAGTAGTATATGTGAAGGTATGCTGGTTTTCTTACTATCAACATACATGAATAGATAGAGTCAAAGCCTAGAGTGTTGTAGATCTTGTGTTCAAGTCCCCAGCAGTCATACCTTTTTATATTTATTGCTGTGGAAATGTGTGAGGGGACCTAAAGGGCGGTTTAATTCAAAAACAAAATTGTTACATTTGGTAAAGCTGCACAGTGCTAAGCATTGCTTAAACATGGTTAACAGATACTCCTGTTTGTGCATTGCTAAGCTTTGCTAAAACATGGTTGTGCATATTTACATGATGCTCACCTCCACTAAATGGGTTTGCACGATGCTTAGCAATGCAAACCTTTTTTGAATGTTGCTGTATGATGTGTAAGTGCATGAAACCAGTCTATATTAAGGGCAATAGGCAGGAATTCTGCAGCATTCATTGAAGTCTTATTAACCTGTTGATGTACCTGGCAGTGTCGGTGAGGAAGCACTGTTTCAGACTCAGAGGTGGAGTATGCAGGAGTCCAGAGTGTTTGTTGGACTCCTGGTATGAAACTATGAATCCTGGCTGTTGCAGTGTGATTACCAGGGCTATGAATGTAAAGCTAAAGCCTGGGATCGGTTGGCAAGGGATCTTACCAGTGGTACTGGTATGCCCCACACTGCTGAGCAGTGTCATCACCACTATGACGACTTGAAGCAAAGAAAGAGGGGAACCCTGGACATCTGGGTCCAAGAGGCTTGGACTGGCATGCCCCACAGATATATATTTGTCATTACTTTACTAAACTACAAGCTGAATCTATGCAAAACTGGTATGCATAATGGTGTGCTTCTCTTCCAACAGCTGCAGCTGAATAGGCTCGCAACATCCTCATGCTGGGTACCTGGCCAGAATGCTCCATGAGTGTGGTAAATATGGATATTTTCTGATAATTGTAGTGCAATAAGCAATACCAGTAACAATAAGCAATAAAGTGTAAATCAGTATTGTGGTTTGATAACTAATGTGTTGAAATAAGTGCAGTAGGGCTGTAATTCATTGCATGTCTGTTCTAATGTTGCTGCAGTCAACTGTAAAACTGAAATAAATAAAGAATGCAAAAATAATTGCCTGATAAATGTATTGCACAATTCACAGTATGGTTCAAGGCTGTCTGCAGCCCACTTTCAGTCACATAATGTCCTCTGTTCCTCCCACTCTAGGAACAAAGTGTATGGGTAAGGTAGCCCATGTTCTGGGCAGATATCATGTGTACACTTAACAGATTCTAAGGAGCAATAACAATAAAGTGTAAAGCAGGATAGTGGTGACATAAGAATGCGTTGAAGTAAGTGCAGTAGGGCTGTATTCATTACTTGTCTGTTCTAATGTCACTGCAGTCAATTTCTACATAATATGCACGTGTCCCTTGCAGTCATGGCTTTTGGGTTCTACTCCCATGCCTGCCATCTAAAACATAATAGCTGTCTAGTCTACTTAGTATGCACAAGTGTCATGATCTTTTTGTAATGTAATGACAACTGTCCAATCTGTCTGGTCCATGATTAGCAGATAAATGATTACCTGGAATGCAATGTATTTACAAATCCATTTATGGAACACCTTGGTAGTTATGTACTTGCACATTATGTGAAATAGTTCCATGTAGTTGTGTACCTGCATTTGTTAGTGCTTGGCACATACTGTCCCATGCTAACAGCTTGAGAGGTATGCATGTGCTACATCATCTATAGAAGAATTTGAATCATTGTACTCACAACTGATACTGCACACCTGTAGAAGTATGTATTAGCAGTCTGTGTATTAATATCATATATAACAACTGAATATCACTTGCAGACCACTTCATTAACCTGCCATGCCACACAGCTGTTAATTAAAACAGGTGGTTTAAGAAAAACATAGTAATTGCAAGTTACTGTAATTAAGTGTGTGTAAGCACAGCTGTGCATCATGCAGAGTTGCACAAACTTGCTGAAAAAGTAATGCAAAAACTGGAAGTGTAAATTTGAGTCTTGTACAGGACTACACCACTAGAAAGCCATACAGAAACAAATGGCTATAACTCAGGTCTCCAACAGCAGGTAAATGGGAACTTTTAACAGCAACATGTACAAGTACATCTGCTAAAACATTAATAGTAAAATACATGTTCAATGGGACTCTGGTGGAGAAATACATCCCTATAAAGCCAGACACACAATAATGGATGTAATGGAGGTATGTCACAGACTGTATGTGTGCAGTTATACCTTCACAACTATATGTTCTGTAAAAGTGACTCAGTAGCTCAGTCTGTTAAATGCTTTGCTAACAGTAAGTTTTGACAAACATGGTCCTGGGTTCAAGTCCAGTGGTGTGTAGCATTGAAATTACATTATTGTGAAGCCATCTATGAATGACTGAGTCATGCACTCTTTATCCACACAATGCATTTCAAATGAAATAGCTGCTTTCCATTGATGGAAGTCACAAGCCTGCAGATAGGAACACACTTGACATATCCCTATAGCAACACAGTAAGTGTATAAAGTGACAGGTCATGCATTAATATGTATTCACAGAGGACTTTAAGTTAGGTAAAGCAAATGAGGCCCACTAATATTAGAGTGCAGCACACAATAATTTCATAATGATATTATAGATTAGCATGGCTGCACACCTAACATACACATACACATACAGAGACCCTGCTAGTAACAAGGACTGCCAGCACACATATTCCAAATGACTACCATAATGTAACACATGGCCTGACAGTTGCCCAAATTGTTGACAATGGTATAATTACCCCCTATGTTGCTCAGGGACACAACAAACATATCTCCTAGTACTCTGTTAGTGATACCATTATCTAACATACTTACCTTAAACACGTCTTAATTTGCAGAGGAATGGGTACCCTCACTTTGACCCTGCCACTGCAACAAGGTTGCCACAGCTTCCACAGTTACTCTTATACCTTGTTGTCCTGCAAAGTTTTCACACTCTCTGTATATACCTATTGCCTGCAGCATCAGCTGCAGCCTGTAGCACATGCATCTGTATGTAAAAGTAGCTGCTACAGACAAACCCTCTATAATGATGCAGTATCTTGACCCCAGGAATGTCCAGCTCAACATATCAGAAAGTGTTTTTAATCTACATGAGGATTACAGCATTAATCCTTTCTTAGAACTGTAATGATGACATGTCATTGATCTCCAGATCTGTTACACCTACAGAGGATGTACAGTACATCAAGGGTGGAATGTTTTTTGTCAATGTGGTACACTGGTCTTGTTGGAATGTCCCTTTATAGTGGTTGTAATACCACACTGCAATTTGTTTGGCACTGTTGTTTTGACATATTATCAGGGAGGGGTCGCTCCTAGCAGACACACTACAATGGACTCCTGTGTTGGGTGTGTGATCATACAGCAGTATTTGTCATGGCACACACAGGAATAGCTGACTATTGCTAGTATCTTAGTTGTATCCACATGGTTAGTATGTTCGCACACTGTGGAATATGACATATGTGATCAAGTAGTGGATACTGCCGACCATTCTGTTCTTGCTGTATTTCTACATAGTCTACTTCCATGTATGTGATCCTGACATGTGTTCCCATTTTGTTGTCTGTCAGGAAACATGTGTGCCAGATGCCATGTCCCTTTTATGGATGCTGAGAATGATATAATCCTGGAAGGCCTCCATCAGCACCATGAACTCCTACTGTCCAGGGTGAGGGAAAACAGGGAACAGCAGGCAGTATTGTGGGCTGACCTTGTCCATGATGTTAACTCCATAGGTAACCAGAGCAGGACATACGAGCAGGTTTAACACCATTCCACAGATATGATTACTGCAACATGCTGAACAGCAGCAGATGTGGCCAGGGATCATGGCATCACCAGTGGAGGGCCTGCAGCAGAACAACCACTCTCAGCTATTGAGGAATTCCTAGCAAACCTATGAACACATGACAGCTCCCAGGCATCCATCACACCATATATCTTGTATGTGGCTGCCACAGTTTCCACACCAGAGGACCATCCATGTAGGCTTAGTTTGATCAGCATTGGAATATTGTAGCATTCAGTGTGTCGGGTGGTAGATACTTTTACATGGGTGCCAGGTGTTTGTTCTTTGGGGAGGGGAGGAGTTTAACTGCAGTTTGAATCTCATGTTCAGATTTTGACCAATATAACATTTAACAAAGTAACTGTAAATGTGAGATATATGGACATATTACCCTGTTATAGTGCAACATGCAGTGGTGTTTACATTACCTCTCCCTCAGTTTTTCACAGGTTCCCCAGGAAATGGACAAGGTCATGGTCCTGCTCCTGGTAAGCACAACACTGGTTTGTTACAGATGTAGATTAACTACAATGCATTCCCTAAAGGATCACCCCAGATCTGTTGGCTGGATTGCTGTACCATTAGCATGATTGCCAACTGCACAGATATTTTTTGACTGTACACACTTTAGAGTCATACCTATGCCTTGCAGGTGTGACCACACTGATAGATTTGACAGTATTGTCAGGACATTACACATTGCCATATGTGAGAACTGTGCAGTCTTCACAAATGTCAACAGTGTACCTCATTGTTGCTGATGAGATTACACTGTAAGGAGGTTTTGTTTACAAATAACTACAGATGTTTGTAGGAAAAGTAATGTTCTCATGTCCTGCTATATGAGTTTGGAGGTTAAACAGGTCTGTAATAGTGACAACAGTGTATACAGCTTTACATTTATTGCAACATAGTACTTCAGAGCATAATACTGCAGTTATTAATGTACTGCTTTTTCCTTTCTTAACACATGTGACTGGAGGGGGGGCTTGGTCTATGCCCCCTACACAACCTGATGTCAGTGTCTCTTCAGACTGATGATGATGGTGGCCAAAGTGAGGCACAGGTGGGGCTTCAGGGGCTGAATCTGTCCCAGAGATTTACATCACTCTTCTTCCCTCATTATCACTGCACACAGTCAGTATGCCTACACATACCCAGTCACTGGAGGCCACAAATATTGGACACTTAGAGGGTGGGGACATTGAACAGGAAAGTATGGCAACTATGGCACCAGTGCGTGTAGACACTGGCCACAGCCACAGAGCTGGCAAGGTTCTACACAGGCAGATTGATAGGGGTGCTTGTATGAAGCCTGCTGTCCTTCCACCACCTGTTGCAGGTGTCTCATCATGGGTCACTTGGCCTATGTTTTGGGCCATCATGGAGGTACAGGCATGTTCCGAAAGGAACTCCAGACGAATGTTAAGGGATATGGATGCAGTGCAGTCTGACATCTGTGACTGCCTCCACCGCATTGGTGATACTCTGGATCAGTTCACTGATGCAGTGGAAAGAAGGTGGTCTGAGACAGATCACAGAATTTCTGTCTTGAAATGCACATTGTATGTGATGGAATGTCTGGTTGGAGTTGAGTGTTGGACTCATGGACGTAAGTCAGCAACTACTTCTGCTGAGAGTCCATGTGGCTGTGCTCAATCATGCTCCCGTAGTGGTAGTACATTCAGTGCTCCAGAGGGGATTGTGCTGTCCACACCAAGACATGGCAAGCAATGGGCTTGTGGTCCTGGGCATTCCCATGAAGAACATGGACCCAGCATACAGCAGTCACCATCAGGTACTTGCACCACTTCTAACCTTGGCCATGGAGGTGCCAGTGGAACTCCTGGCAGAGCCAGTTCCCATGTTTGGGGGGTGGAGACAGTGAACTATCAGCTCTACCATGCACAGTTCAAAGCTGTCCAACATACACGCATGTAGGGCTAGCACTGAGCCTGACTGTGTTCACATACACACACTCACCTACAGACACACACAGCACGTTTCCATGGTCCATCTTGCCTGCTTCCTTTCCTGACTCACACACATGCTTTCAACCTATTAGGTCAGCCTAGGTCTCCTGTAGCCCCATACAACACCCTGTGCAAGTGATGATACCTGTGCCACATCACTTTCATCCTCATCATCAATGCAAGGAAATGAAGCTATGTGTCTAAAGCACAGGGTGATTATATAAATTAATATGTAATTGCATAATGCAGTTTTGCTTTGCCATGCCATTTGTACATTTGGTCACTAACAGATACTATATGCTGACATTTGTAATGAGTATGCCACATAATTCTGTGTACCGTATGTTGTATGATGTTGTAATGGCTGTATACTTACACAATGAATGGTGTATCACAGACCTGTTTATGTTTCAGTTTCAGGAGTCTGTAGGGGAGACCTATGGATACACAGCAGCAATAAATCCATAGACGTCACAGCACAGGATGGAATGTCAGCACAGAAGACATATGTCTCCAGCATGGTACAGCACTATAGGGGCATGGCTCCATAGGTTCATATGTGTATAACAGGCTAACAAGGACAATGGCATCATGAAGCCTACTCATGCATCCCTAATCTATGAAAAGGTCTGATACACTTGATAAGTATCACCAGGGTTTCTGGAGCTAATACATCTACAAGCTGTGGTGATGGAGATGACCCATCTACAGATCTCCAGTGTCCATTATAGACATTTATCCTACACCATTTATGATTGTCTTGTTCTGCATGCCATTATGTAACTTGCACATAATATGCGTTACAGCAGACATCAGCTCCACATGCATGGGGATCCTGTTACATATAGGGTGTAGTGTCTCTCTAGCATATACTATTTATACCACAGTGATGGTGTAGGTATTTAGAACAGGTAATACATGTATTAGATCTGTCTTGGATAAGCAAGAGGTACACAGTGGGATCTGATACCTCCCTGTATGGCAGCCATACAGCCAGACAACCACTCCAAAGCATGTAGGAGATAGACTGACATGGACTGCATCAGACATGTTATTTGCAATGTGTATTGGTTTACCACGGAATCTGTATGGCTGCTGCAGTTGTAAGATATGCCTGTGTAGTGACATAGCAAAGGAGCAATTACACTCAATGATAGGTGTGATGAGTGCCAAATATGGTATAACAATGACAGTCTGGGATTTACATGCCATACCTTTCTGTATAGGTTGTACAAAATTGAACAGATCCCCACATCTTACCGACCAGTGAAAGTCAAAGGTTACATTACTGTCTGTGCTCATAAATCCATGGGAATTGTTGAACCATGTATGGTATGTGGACACTACTATATTTTCCAGTGGTGGATGACTTCCAAAAGGATAGTATTGTGCAGCCCTTAGCATTTACTGTTTGTCAGTGGCTCTGACAACAACTGAATATATGTCTCAGGCAATCCTGGATAACTGTTAGCTCTGTGTGAGATTCAGTGACAGCTCCCAATATGCAATCTCCTGCTAATGTAGTCAGTCAGAGGTCACTGACAGTGGCTGTGGCTGCAGAGAAGGGAATGGCTACAAGGGGTACTCCATTAATGATATCTGAGGGAAGTCCACTGGTGACTGGCATCATTGTAGTGTAGGTCTACCCATTGCTATCTTCCCAGATTATGACTATCAGACACTTGGCTATCCACCAGTTGCCATATCACTCTGTAAATAACCTACACAGTTATCAGCAAGGTCTGCTGGCCTAATATTGTCATACACCTTGTCAGGCCATGGTAGGTGGAGTGAGTCATATTCACATCATCCATTGCATAGTGTAACACTCAATGGGGTCCATCAGTTAGGGTAGTTAGGCATGATCTGCCCTTTTGCAAAACAAACTGTGTTTGGTCCAGTGTCAGTGGGTGTATGACATTGTTACTGATCGTATCCATGCTAACTCCTTTCATGGATTTACATATAAGATGACTGAGAAATCTGGGGACACTGCTTAGAACTGCATGC
This sequence comes from Protopterus annectens, assembly GCF_019279795.1. Classification (NCBI taxonomy): domain Eukaryota; kingdom Metazoa; phylum Chordata; order Ceratodontiformes; family Protopteridae; genus Protopterus; species Protopterus annectens. The sequence continues at coordinate 1,285,912,830 of NC_056743.1, read as the reverse complement.
TGATTGTCCTCTGTGCAGCTAAGTATTGCAGTTACTTCCATCATGTTCCAAGAAAAGAGTCATCCAAGGTGTCTATACAGAGCAAAGGCAAACAATGTAGGGAAGCATAATATGCTCACCCTGTGAAGGTAAGTTAGGAGGTTTTACACAGGTATTCTGCAGGTGGACACTGCTCAAGCAGTATGTATTGAAAGAACACAATTACCTTGTGAAGAATGCAGAAATCAGGGAAGTCCCCTGGATTGCTGGTGCCTGGCTACTACTACTGCTGGACTCACCACAACCACTCTGTCATGGAATACCATGTTCTGATACTTTTTCTGTCATGACATGCAAAATGTTACTACAAAGCTCAAGCTGAGAATCAGGACACAGTCTGTTTGTTCATCCGTATGGTTGTCCCACATCAAAAGGATCTGTAGGCTTCACATACCCTCCTCCAGGTAGATGTCTTGATTGGCGACCTGAGCAATCAGTTGGCTTTTAAATGTGTTATGCCTTCTGTACCAGGGTTGGTGGTATGTTACTAGGGAACTGACCAGATGGTGATTAGGAGACAAGCTGCAGCATCACAATATAATGTGCAATGTCCAGTGATATAGATGTCCAGGTTTGCTGAAACAAGAAGCACAGTGGTGGTAATCCATCTTAGGTGACAATTTCACAGCACTTCATGCATCCTGCCCTTCAACACATTAATGGTGGATATCTGCATAACATGGCTGTGAGGCCTACTGCAGAGGGCTGGCTACCTTTGATCAAAGTGTGTCAACCTGACACATGTCCTAGGTATGTCATATGCTATGTACCCGGAACACATGTTGGTGTCTCTGCAACATGTCACACAACAACCCGTTTGCTGTGTGGTTGCATGACAGGCATTGTACACTTGCAAGGTCAACATAATGTCAGCAAAGTTGAACAAGTCCTCTGTGCATGCACAGGCATCCACATCTTCACTGTAAGGTGTGCCTACAAACACTGTGTTTCAGGCTGTCAACCCCAAGGGCGTGGCAACATTATCTTAACTTTGCAGGACTTGCACAATGTCACATTTGTAGGTATGGTATTGGGACCATGCCTAATGATAGGATTATGGTCAATCCAAGGTCCACATGGCTGGCAAAGCATTGTATGGCACACTGTCAGGTGCTGTGTTACCTTAGGGGACCTACATAAAGGTGACATGTCACATTTCACCATCTGTCATGACACTGCCTAACAATGGTGTGTTGTGACGTACACACAATCATGACTATATTGCTAATGGCACTATCAGTGACTGCTGATGAGATGTGGAAAGTGTCCCCACCCCTCTACTCCTGCACCACACAAACACGTGACAGATGTGACTGTACTTCAAACCTTAATTCCATGGTGTCTCACACAGCAGTCAGTACATATGGCATGAGCATTTTGCCAACATGCACAGCTCATCTCCTTCACCACCCATACCCACATCACACACACCTGCATGTGTGTAGCTCCTTACCAGAGACATTTTTAAACAACAGACACCTCAGAAAAATCCTACCTCTGGGGAGCACAGTACACATAATAGTGCATGCACCACTGTCTCACCAGTCAAACATCTGAGGCAAAACACAAAAGTAAACCTATTATTCATAGGTGAGTACATCTTGAGACCCATTGATGCCCATGTCACCAGGCTACATATGGGAAATGTCACAGTTAGCTATCTGTGGGTTGACACGATACGCTGTACCACAAACTGCTGCAACTCAAGGAATATCAAGTGACATAATGATGACATCATATTTCCTGCAGGTGTGTACAGCTAGGGACATACATCAGTGGACTGTATGCAGACACGTGACTGAGCTTAGACACCCTGTGTCTCTCCCAGGTATGCCCATAGCTTTCAGCTGCATTTGACCCTCACTTAGGATGGTGGCTTAATACACAAGTAAAATGATGGACATCAATAATTGTCTTAGTGTGTGGTGTCATTGTAAGGGGAGCCACTACATGTCCTCCTTGGATGACTTGCTTAACAGACGTCAGTGCTTTGCCAGAGATGGTCTTCATCTCTCACCTCTGGGATTTTGGGTACTGGCCAAGGTTGCTGACACCCCACAGTGTATCTTATAGGCACTATCTGGAGGGAAAACCAATGAGAATGCCATCTTCATACAACGTCATGGTTATTCTGCTACACTCTGAGAATGGCAACACTAAACCCCATTCTATGGAAGGTGTCCTTACCTGGGAATATACAGACATTTGTGCAGTCAAAGACACCTGGTTCATGGTTGTAGATAGCACCACAGTCATACCAGATGACATGTCCTTCCACATGTTCATACCTGAAAATGACAGTGTGCAAGGTAATGCAGGTGGTGTATACACATTCATTAAGAAGAGATACACATCCAGATTTAGTGAAACTCTATGCTGTCCCAGAGACACTGCAGGTGCTATTTAATGCTGGAAGGGCACATAATCAAGCCATTGTCAGCTACAGTAGCAGCTCCATGAATCCAGACACCCATTGTGCTTATTTGAATGTACATGTGTCTATCAAGATATATCAGTACACCATGGTTTGAGGTGGCATTAAGTAATGACCAGCTGTAGTGCTTAGTCATGCTGAAGCTCACTTGCCCAAAGGTTAGCCCACGTCCTTAACTACAATGCCCTAGACCAGTGGCATGACATCCCCACAAAGGGAGCCAACGTAGTGCTTCATGTGTTTCCCAATATGGGTGGTCACTGCAGCCTCCCACTGCAAGGTCCTCCCTGGTGAGATCTGAACACAGATCACTGTCATTAAAACTAACCCCCCCTTGCAGAAAAATACAGAAATATACTTCAACAAAGCAATATATTACCTCCTATGGGATGGTTTACATAGCATGACTGCACTCCCCCCTTAGATGGGACAGGCAAGTATGCAGAGCTCTACATCCATGCATTATGTAAGCAGCAGTACAACTACATAGACTCAGCTGTACCTGGCAGGATGAACATGAGTTCCTTATGGCACAGCAAACCTGCGTGGTGGACAACTGTCATTAGTAGGCTGTACAATAAGAGGTGGACATTTCTGTGTGACAGGTGGGGTGAGGGTGCCCCCTAACATAGACGTACAACCTCCTCAGCTAAAACAAGGGTCTATATTATTTCTTCGACAGCTTGGGTTGTCGAATGCTCAATGTTCGACCCCTTAGCGTCGTAGTTTCAAAATCACGAACGGCCATATACACAAATTCTTTCCTTGGGGAAGAAGTAGCTTGCCCATTACTGCTGATTTGTCCTTTTCCCAATGTAGAGTGATCTTGGAGTTGGTATATTTAGTTAGGGGGGGTGGGGGGCACAGCTCCCCACATTGGGGGGGGGTATGGTGAGCAAAGCCTCCCACTATATTTAGGTTGAAAAGTTCATTTTATTTTCAGATGGCCTAGTGAATTATTTCCCAAGGAAAGAATTTGCGAATATGGCCATTTGTGATTTTGAAACTTCGAAGCTTAGGTGTCGATCATTAAGTATTTGACAACCTAAGCTGTCGAAGAAATAATACAGACCCTAAAACAAGCACATAGTGTTGTTGTGATGTTGTGTAGAAGCATTATATGACTAAATTAGCCTCCCGCACAAAGCAGAACCATAATGTACAGTGTAGTTACATGTGTAACCTTAGAAGACAGGCCCAGATTGTCTGTGAACTCGTAATTAATGATACCACATATAATGGGTATGTACTCATAACTAACCTGTTGTCCCACAACTTCACTCCTGTGTCCCCACCACATGTGCAGCATGACATTCCTACAACCTGTCCCATATCTTCTATATTTACAGAGCAGGTCATAACTGTCCTCTCTATAGGGGATACACAGCAACACAGCATCTATTGGACATGCTAACATCTCAGGCTGCATCCTACATGGGATCCAACAAGGATTACTAATACCATTAGGAATGCTTTGCAATTATACTGTAACCACTGGCTGCATCCCAGCTGACTGGACAACGACAACTGTTATCCACTTGCACAGTGGTGGTGCATCCACTGACCACCAGAACTATAGACCTATTTGTCTGAGTAGCCATATCTGTATGCCCTTGGACAAATTATCATGGAGCTGATCAGCAAATATATATGTGAACTACAAACAGTTGACTGTACACAGTTTGGTGTTCTGACAGGGAGATCATGGCTGTTAAATGTGGTGGACATGTCCAATACAGTCACCAAGGACTTGGTTGAGGGGACATCAGGGCATAGAACCCCCAGACTTAGCCAAGCCATGTGACTCTATCCCCCACTCAGGCATCATTGACAAAGCCACCCACTTAGGCATCCATGGTAATATCATTATAGGGGTCACTAAGTGGCTCAGTGATGGCACACATACTCAATATAGGGAAATCCACCTCAAATAGCTAATCTGTAAGCAGCAGTGGTCAGCAGGGCTCAGTCCTGGGTGCTGTACTGCTTGGAATCCATTGAACCACAATACAGCGAATACTGAATGCCTGTGGATGACAATGTTGGCTGATGCCTGCAAACTGTGAGTGGTCATAGTCTCTGTGAGTTATGTCAATATCCTTTCTACAAGAGGGTATTGATGAACAAATGCCTGTTGACATACTAATGGCTGTGAACTCCATGCAACTATATATGTAGTATAATTTCTTATGTTCCTGGTAAGTAGCAGATCAGTCGCAAGATGTGATATACATACTCAGGGGTGATAGACCTGGGCACACAAGCATGGCCACACAGGTTTACACCTAATGTACCTGCGATCAATATGTCTCCCAAGTGGTAAGATGGGAATCATGTCATAACTAAGGGCACAGTCACCTGACATCGACATACTCATAACCTCCATGTACTCTTCCATCAGCATGCCAATATTTGGTTGCAATGGCCATTTGGTAATGTACCTTTCCAAGCGCTACTGGCAATCGCATACAACACAATGGTCCTTCATAAGGGAACTTCACGTCTTCAGTATCTGTTCAATGGGATTTGTCTGAAATCATTGGTCATTGTAGTCTTTGGCATATAGACTACTCAGAGGTGATCTCTGCCTTGCATATAGGGCAGTCTGTGACTTTACTTGATTGGAAATGCTGCATATCTATAGGTGGCATGGTACATGGATTACTCACTCTAAGGACATTAACCAGGTATGTGATATTAGTAAAACATGCTGGTGGGGCAGATCTATCTAGCAGACTTTAACACACGTTTGAAACAAAATCCTGCCCAATGGCAAGCAGAGCACCTCAGTGGACCTCGTCAGATGCCATCTGTATGATTGGCTGGGTGACCATCATTTCACCACAGGGCTTCTGCCTGTGTCCTTCATGGATGGGGCAATATGTGCTGATCAAGTAAATAAGGATATAAACCTGGGTAGGCTTGTGAGGTCTGTAGGGTCATTATGCTACTAAAGTTCAAAGATCTTATGATTCCATAAGCTGATGTAAAATGCGTTCACAGCCACACACACAAATTTGGCTACATAAAGGATAGTAATACTTTCAATTACTGTTTACAGGACATGGCACAGTCCACACACACTACAAGTTGGCTGCATGTAGATTAGAACACTTACCTATCTAATAGTACACACTACAGATCACAGTACGTGATGCACATGCTATCCCTCAAGTCTGCTGTTACTATCTCTTTGGACATCTTATGCTTGATGACTTCAGATGGCTTAGTTATGGTCAGGCATTTGGAGGCCCACATCACCTGCTACAACCAAAACTCTGCAAAACCCTACCTCTTTCGAAGTTACTGAGGTGATCATATTTATGTCATATGGAGATACACACACACACACACACACACACACACACACACACACACACACACACACACACACACACACACACACACACACTGAGTGGCCTGCAGCAAGATTAGAACCCCTACCTATCTAGTCTTAGACACTATAGATCACAGTACTTATCACATCTACCACAGCTTAAGTCTGACATTAGGATGGCAGCTGGTAGTCTTAAGGTCAGCAGGCCTTATAGAAGAAGGCAGTTTGAAAACTGGCAGCAACTTACAGGGCCAAAAAGTGCAGAACTATTGCAGTTTGATAGTCAATGAGGGATTCTCAGTTGTATTGTAGGGGGATGAATGTGCACACACAGACACACACACACACACACACACACACACACACACACACACACACACACACACACACACACACACACACACACACACCACTACACACCACTCCACATGGCCTGGAGTGAGATTAGAACCCCTACCTAACTAGTCTTACAAACTATAGATCACAGTACTTATCACATTCATCACAGCTGATGTCTGTTTTAGACATGTCTGCAGGCAAACTACTTATGGATTACACTAATTAGGCTTGTGTTGAACAGCATCTGTGGCATGCAGAGTGAAATTGCTTTGTATTGTTATCTGCATCTAGTAGCCTAGCATTCAGATAACTGTTATTTATCCTAGCTATGTGACTGCAGTTACCAGTTTGGCCATATGTGGCTGTTTGTATTTGAATGGGCAAGCCTGTAGGCAAGAACAATGTGCTCTGTCCATGCGTGCATAAAGAACATTATACATTACATCACCTGCTCACCTGTTGCTGTATGTGTGGTGACATCCAGCAGGCACAGCAGTCTGTAGGTAAGTGCATTATGTACTGTTGAGCCCTTACTTTGGATCCTTTGAGCAACATTATAGATGCATGGCAGTGCAGCTTTACTCACCATTATCACGGTATGTAGGACAATACAGACATCCACACACATATTTATGTATATAACAGGGATATATATATAAATGTAGCTGTGTGTGTATGTATGATATATATATGTTTTACATAGATATATGGGGGGGGGGGGGACCTGAGATGTATTTTTTATATCTATCTATATATATCTATTATATCTATCTCTCTCTCTCTCTCTCTCTCACTCTCTCTGTGTATATATATATATATATATATATATATATATATATATATATATATATATATATAGGGGCATATACATATATATATATATATATATGTATATAGGTATATATCTATTTGTATATACATAGAGATAGATATACCATCTAAGAGAGATAGAGAGAGATAGCGACAGACATATATGTATACATATATGTATGTATGTATGTATAGACATAGCTATACAAAACAGGTCATTTTGAGCAAGGGGCAGCAGAATTGCCCTCTGTTTAAGTGTATGAGCATGCCCAGTGGGATTGTCACATCTATCTGTACTCCAGTCTGGAATTTTGTGTGTTATAGACAATGACATCTGTCCCTATTCCTGCAGTACTGCACTTCACTCAAATTGTCCATGGCATTCTTCAGCTATCTGTTGCAATTAATATGTGACAGATAATAATAATGTTACATTACACACTGACAGCCTGTAAAAAAAAAAAACAACATAATACCTCACATCCAAAGGATGTGGATACTTCCAGATTAGAACCATCAATGCCATCACCCATGCTAACTTCCCTAGTCCACTGAGCCACACAAGGTACCAGAGAGTAGTCATTCATCACACAATCAACAGCATAAATATGTACGTTGTTTTTCCTATATTAAGTGAGACATACAGTGTATAATCAATTTGTGAATTACTGCCCTGAGATTGCCTGGACTGCTGATATACCATTGATGAGTTACTGTTACAGCAGTTATGTAGGAACACTGCTGTGTTGGGGGTGGGTGTACAACACCGCATGTTCTGCTGGAATACACAGTAGTCCAAATATCATGTAACCCCACTGTTTAACATCTTCATTGACTGATGTAGTGAATATTCCATGCATGAGGCCTAGTGACTATTAAAGGACACATGGTAGTGGACTGGGTATCTGTAGTCCCATGTGGATGTTACTTCTGTCCAAATAGTCCACTGTATTTACTTGCATAAATGTAGAAGATCCATACATACAATATCATATCATACTAATCCTTAAAAGTACTGTGTAGATTAGAGACTTACCTTGCGAATGCAGCAGTTGACAGAACTGTAGTTTAAAGCTGACTCTGTCTGATGCAAGCAGTACACAGCCAATACATGGATAGGTACAGGTTGTGTGGGTTGTCTGGCATCAAGTTTAATATATGTATGTGAGTAGGAGTAAGGAGTCAGTCCCTAGGTCCCTAGGTTGTCAGTGAATGTGCTATGTGTTGTCTCTTAGCTAAAGCCAGGGCATACTGAGCATGCCTACATCTGCCTACAGGGACATCAGTAGGAGGCTCCTCCTCTGAGTCCTCCTGTGACTGTGGCTGTGGTGACCTAGGCACTGGTAGGGGGCTGTGTATCCCTTCCCTTTACTGATCCTGCTGCAGCTGTTTCCACAGGATCAGAGTGTGTAGCATAGCACATACTGTGAACATATGTGCACATGTGGCTGGAGAGTACTTCAGGGCTCCAACAGATATATCGAGGCACCGGAACTGTAACTTCAGAAGTCCAAACACATGCTCTATGATGTTCATAGTTTGTTTGTGTGCCTCATTATGGCATTCTTCTGTGTGTGTGTGCATTTCTGATGCGTGTCATCATTCACGGTTCCAGAGCGTAGCCAGCATCCCCCAGTAAATTGCCATGTGGGATGTTCCCCCTAGCAAATATCTGGTACAGTTGTGATGCATGCTAGATATGGGAGTTGTGACAACTGCCAGGGCTGCCAGCACACACATTCTGGATAATCCCCTGGGCATCGCACATGACTTGGCAGTTGATGGAGTGGTACCTCTTGCAGTTGACATAGATTCTACCATCTTCAGCGGGTTGTGCCTTGATGTGTACATGAGTGCAATCTATGGCACCCAGTACTTCAGGGTAGTGTACAACATGGTAGAAATGTTGCATATTGCTGGCCCTCGCCTCATTGGTGAGGGGAAAAGAGATATGTGCTCTGGTGGAGTATCCTGAATACAGATGCCTGTGAGATCCCCATCATGTCACCAGTTGGTCTTTGGAAAGTACCTGTAGCTAGTATCCTAAGGGCCACACATACCTTGGTTTCCACTGGGATGGGTTCCCCTCTGTTGGCTGTGGGTCTGAGTTGAGGGTGGCAGAGCTCAGTGAGTTCTTGTAGTATGTCCCTGTCCACCCTGTAGTGCTCTACAATCTCCAGCTCATGTAGCTCCTGGAATGTTACCCTGGGCCTGAACACTCTTCTTCTTCCCTGCCTAGGCCTATTGTCAGCAGCAGCAGCACTCACTTCAGCATCTAGCACATAAAGATGTAGCAGACCTGCAGCAGCCCCTAGCATTATCTCAGTTAAAATTCCCATGTCTATACTCCAATGGTCCAGAGTATTGGGGGAAAATCAGAATATAGGGGTGTATGCATACTTTATAAAACACTGCTTTAGGTGCAGAATGTGTGATTGGCTAACTATGATACATTCCACCTGCCTAAAATATAATTAACAGCATTTAATGGCCCTCTTTCATAGATTATACAAAGGTCAAAATGTCTAATTGAATACATTTAGTTTTAGGAACATGCTCACCCAGGTGGCACGCCGTGCAAACATGTGCATTTAAGCTTAAAAGATCTTAGAAGTGAGAGGACACCCCCCCAATGTCAGCCACATCCTGTATAAACATCAACATGGTGCAAAACCCTACACGAAAGGGATATGTGGACACGATTACTCCTTCCTGCTATTCAATAACCCCACCTCATTTGCATACTTATCCATGCTGACAGCCAGGAAATTACATGTTTCATAGCCCTATCACCTTAACAACAGCAGCAATGCACCATTGTAGGGACTTCAAGTAAGGTCCTATAATACATTTCTGTCACATAATTTAAAATTCTTTTTTTTTTCCTATTTGTACGGACCCCACACAAGGTCCTATAATACATTTCTGTCACATAATATAAAATGTTTTTTTTCCTATTTTTTTTTTCTATTAAGCATGTTTTCACACTGCAGTGTGTAGCGCAAGCATGCCGAGATTATTAAAAAAATTATTACTTTCACTTACTACCTTTAATCTTTCTGACATACAGACTAATAGTTTTGCTCATATGTGTATGTAGATTTATGTCTACATTTCTACAGTTTTACACCCCCTTTTGTCTGTCTGGACTCCTGTACATGAAATTTTTCCATGTACACTACTGAGACTGCAGTAGGTCTGAACAGATGCCTTTCTGCATGTTGGATCACTCTACCTGCCTCATTTACATGAGATTCACCTGCTTATGAGGTGATTTGCATGCCAGTCAGCAGCAATTATTAAATCTTAATATGTTTGCTTCCATGTAAGCATTGCTGCATGATGCATACATGAAAAAAAATGTATAGGCTTTATTAAATTCACCCCACGCCTCAGTTGTCTGTGTACATCTGATGTGTGAAGGAGATGTTGCTCTGAATTTTAATATTATTGGATGGCTTTCTGGGTTCATTCTAAAAGCAAATACAACCTTGTGCATGAAAGTGTTTTCCCCTAAGGGATATGCCCATATTTGTGAAGCACTGTTTACTAATTTACTGTTATTTGCACAGAGTATCAGTCAATAAGTAAAATGACTGATTTGCAGAGCAACATTGTTTTAAAACTGGCTGACCTAATATCACTTCAGTGAAACTCAAAATCACTCTTTTTTTGGGGGGGGAGGGGGTCAGAGCCTCTCATGCACCACACAGGTGGATTTGCACTGTGTAGCTCCTATTCACTGTACATAATACTGTGGCTTACAAAGCTCAGAGAAAAAGTAAAACGGCAAATTACACTTATGTACCATTTAATCAATTAGTCTTGGTCAAAGGGTCTTCAAAAATGTAGTCTTCAATGAAATATCTAGATTGTGTTTGCATATTTGAGTTTGATGTTCACCAGTGGCACACCTGGGGAAAAAACAACATGCCAGTGTCAAACTGACAGATAAAAAGTAATTCTCAAAACTTTTAGCCAGTTTGAGGAAAGTGGGCCTCCCATACTCCATGTTGGCAACTTCAGTCAGTATGCCATCAACACTTGCAGCTTTGCTGTGTATGTATTTTTTAGCTACACGGTAATAATTGTTTTAGAGTTCAGCAGTGTTTCAAGGTGTTACTTCTTCCATACACCTTAAATGGTTTAATGTTCCTTTAGGCATATTAGTCCATCTTGAGAGTGAAGGAGTAGGGCCATGACAACATACTCCACAAAAAGCTTCTCATGTTGTGCTTTTCAATGTACACACACATGGCTTTGGTCTTGTATCTGCCACCATTAATTCTGAGATCTCAGCTATTTCTTCAGCTTATTCTCTCAGCTAGTGGTGTGTCTATTATTCTGTTTTGTTATGCCATCATATTGCATGAGCTAAGCTCATCTACAATGAATAAGTAGATATTGAATTGCAGCACCCGCTTCTTCAAACTCCTGGTGATATGAAATGGAAGAATCACTAGAATCAGCATATGCTGAATATGTAGTAGATTTGAGCTTCTTCTAGTATGCCTTAATGTTATTGTCTACTGCTGACATATTAAAGTCTTACTTGGAGACATTACTGGAAGCCTCTTGACCATGTGAGTCTTTATTAGACTTGGTCTTAAATGTAGTGTGTATTGAGTTTCACTTTTTTTCTTGTACAAGCTGAATGTTTATGCTATATCTGATCAGGTGATGCTCTGTCCAGCATTCATCATCTCCTCTGATGGTCCTTATTGTTTGAATATCCTTTTTGATTACAAGCGCTAATAACAATGTGATCAAGGAAGTGCTTGCACTGGGAGAATCTTCAAGTAGAACAGTTCTTGTTACTCTGTCTGATAAAAAAGTTTCAGATAACTAGACCATATTCTGCACATAATTTAATAGTAAGTTTCAAGCAGAGTTTTTTTATTTCCAGCTTCTTTCCTGATCTTGTCATTTCAAAAATCAGACTTACAACCCATTCCAGCACTAAAGCCTTCAAGATGAATTACATTGTCTTTATCTGGGGTATTGGTAAAGACTAAAATGTTATGAATGACTGCCTATGTGAATAAATGCCTATAGTGGGAGGTCTACTACTGGGAAGTTTACAGATTTTAATTAGTTTTATAGCCCCAATATTTAAATAAGATATTTATTTACAATTTTTGTAACTAAATACAGAATTACACAATATTTCTTTATACTTATAAGTATATATAAATGCATTTCTTCTATAGTAGGATATATAATAGTACACTATAATATTGTATTAATGACAACATTTTTATCGTACTATATACTCAGTTCATTACAATAATATCATATATATATATATATATATATATATATATATATATATATATTCATATTTATGTATATTTATTTAATTAATTTATACATATATATTTTATAACATATACTTATACAATTATATTCATATTTTTTAGAATATTCATATTTTTTTAGAATTCATACTTTTTAGAATATATATTATTATATACATAGGAAGTTTTAGAAATCTTATAACTTTTTTTAATATTTATATATATATATATATATATTTACAATACTTATAACATAATCTTTATTATGTTGTAGTTTATTGTTTTTGAGCCTCTGGATATTTTGTAATATATGCAATATACTATACAATTTTACACTGTTTTATGTTTTATATTTCATATTCCCTACATATTATTATATATTATGTATACTCACATCTGATAAGATATCTATGCAAACTATTAATTTTGGAAAAACAGTACAATAATACTTAACAGTATAACAGTATTTATAAGTATTTCATAATTTAGTAGTTTTAAATGGTACTTCCTAATGTGTTCCTTGAATATATTTGGAGTATTGTGGTATGGAAGTGAATGTCTTTTTAAAAAATGTGATTTATCTGTCTATATTAATTAACCAATTAGTTCAAACATTATTGAGAGCTATATAAAAATGCAATTATTTCAATGTAGAACAGATTCTGATGAAGTCTCCGTAAAGGAGACGAAAGCGCTTAATCTAATTTACTTGTTTTTTGTTTTAATATTAAAGTTCAATATTAAATTTTAAAAATTCTCCACCTCTTTTTGGTGTATGCTGGCGATATACGAACAAGGTGAAGCAGAATTTGAAGAGGTGTATATGGGACAGCCTTAATAGTGCCGGAGCGTTTATCCTTTGGTAAAGATTTTGCCAAAGATGGTATCAAACTGTTTCTTGGCATCCTTTCCACTGTTAAGTGTGAGTTATATGTGCTAATAACAGTGTGAAGCTGGCAGCTGGTAAACTTGAAATGGAAAGTCATTAGATGTTCACAGACACATGTGGAAAGTTCTATAAGCTAGCTTACGAGCTTGTTAATGGCAAAGCTGATGCCATGGATTTATCTTTCATCACGAGACTTTCTTTTTTGTGTGTGTTTTTGTTTTCACCGTCCACGAGTTATCAGCCTCCTCCCAGCCAGTTGGCCCATTCATTACCCATCACTAGGCAACTGTTAGTTGAAAGGGCCATCGTTTATATAGTCATCAGAATTGGTAAAAATGTTTTCAGCTATAAGCCTTACATTCCCAGCATGAACCCGGAGTGGTGCTGGGGAGGGGACTTGCAATGGAATGACCATATGGAGGATGTTGTCTCACTTCCTCAAGGAGTGTTCCCACCAAGCAGATTTTTTCCTCCCCACTTGATAGTGGTTTCTCCAGTCTCCACTAAAAATATTGTAGCACTTTGCATGGCCCAGAGTACACACATCCCTTCATCACCTCCCTAGGAGAGGCGAGTGAACCATGAACCTTCACTCTACCCACCAGTGCCCACAACTGCTAATTGAACCCTGGTTGCCTGGTTCACATGGCACTATCCCTCTGTGGGCTTCCTTTTCCTAAAGACCAAGAAGGCTTCCACCTGTTCCTTCAACTAACTTCATATGCTCTTTCTAGTTAAGTAAGGGCAACAGTTTCACTTTTACTTCTTGAAAGTTCCATGACATTGATTGCAATTTATTTTTCTGGTTGTTTACTAGATGCATTGCTTATGAGAATAAGTACACTCTATGCTGCAAAAAGATCAATTATTTCTTGTTTTTACTGGAGTGAGGCAGAGTGCAATCTCAACTGACATGGCTCTCTAGCAAGGAGATGGTGGGGCAGCCTCAGACTGAAGCACCTTTTCTAGCCCACTCCCCATATGTGATGGACAAGAGAAATCAAAGAAAAAAAATGCTCAGTCTCTGTAGCTACTAAACTATATCTCTGTGTTAGTTCAGGCATCAGTTAGACATTACACTACTGCTGTTTTCATGCAGATTCATAGCAAAAGAGTATTATATTCACTTGTACCATTTGTAATTAGTATCTCTGCAGGGCTGGGTGTTTTGTGGGGAAAATATTGGGTACAGTAGAAATCTACTCATGAATTATTTTAACATGGAGAAGCTGAGTTCTAACAACCACACGTTTCTTAAGTTATAAATCAAGAGTCTCGTGCAAGGATGGTCCAAGATAACTAAAGATATGATGTGAAGAGTTCCTTAGACCTATCTGCAAATTAATTTAAAACTGACGGATTGTGTGTGTGTGTGTGTGTGTGTGTGTGTGTGTGTGTGTGTGTGTGTGTGTGTGTGTGTGTGTGTGTGTGTGTGTGTGTGTGTGTGTGTGTGTGTGTGTGTGTGTGTGTGTGTGTGTGTGTGTGTGTGTGTGTGTGTGTGTGTGTGTGTGTGTGTGTGTGTGTGTGTGTGTGTGTCCATGTTAGGCTGATTAACACAAGAAATTTTGACAGCTTGCAAGTTGTCGGTAATAGATTGCAATCATGATCTCTTATAAACTGTTTGTAAACAGTGAAATGGTCAAACTTATGTTTTTTAAAGGTAGCACCTTTTATTAAACACAGAAGTTTGACAGTTTATGTTATCTACAAGCAATTGTGATATTGATCACTTACAGACAGCTTGGGAAATGTTTAGTTTTGTTTTTACATGTTTGGCATCTCCTGTGAGTTAGCAATCAGGGCAAGTGTTACATTTGCCCCAGCCTTCCTGTGTTCATACAGTACTGAAGTCTGGTGTAGTGTGTGTGTGTGTGTGTGTGTGTGTGTGTGTGTGTGTGTGTGTGTGTGTGTGTGTGTGTGTGTGTGTGTGTGTGTGTGTGTGTGTGTGTGTGTGTGTGTGTGTGTGTGTGTGTGTGTGTGTGTGTGTGTGTGTGTGTGTGTGTGTGTGTGTGTGTGTGTGTATGTAGACATGCCTGTACCACATGTTTCCACTGGGTGAATGATTTTTAGACATGTAATTTGCTGCTTAATGCAATTCACTCATAAGTTGAGTATGAATTACTCTGAATCTCTTTATGGCAGAGCAGTGCAACTTGGCTTATATGAGCAGTTTGAGGTGCACCGATGCATACTTTTTTTTGTTTTTTTTATAAATACCAGCTGAAATTCATAAGTTCATGGTGCTCTTTTTTAGCAAAAATGCAAGTGTGACTATGCTTTATAACATTCTGAATAAGTATTGTCCAGTATATCTGATCAAGCAAGTTTTGTATAAAGGAAGTACAAATATATCTGATGCCTTATCTATTGCAACAGCAAGGTAAGGATAATCATTTTATTATACAGTTTTATTTTATAATGTGTTGTCTATTGCATTATCTGTCAATGTTATTTACCGCATTATCTATTTGCCTGGTTGGTTCTAACTCAATTTGCATTTTAACTTTGTTTTATTTAGGTGTGTTACTTATTGTATTTATCTATTGTCTGCATGTCCTCCCTGCGGTTGAATGGCGTTCAAAAGACATGTGTGAATGGGTGTGCCTTTGTTGAAGGTTGGGAGTCGGGCTGGCACCTCGGCACCATAAAAATCGACTGTCAATCATTAGCGGTCCGGAGTTCCACTGTGATGACCCCTAACCGGGAAAAGTCAAAAGAAAAACAACTTATTGTATTTATCTATCTGTTCTTATTGTATTATCTAGCTGACTTTAATTGGTTCCTACTAATTCTATCTGGTCCAAAGTGGTCCATTATTTTTTTTCTGTTACATCTTATTCCATCTAATTTAGTCTTTCCCAAGTGCAATAATTCACTGTATTACATTTTTTGTTAGCTAGCTGTTACTTTTTGTGTTATCTATCTATACCTATTGTTTTGTTTATCTAGCTGGCTATAACTGTGTTAATATCTACATTAGTATCCTGTACTGTGTACACTGAATTATGCAGTAGCATAGCTAGAGTAGAGCAAGAGGGGCAACTCCCCCATGCAGGGGCGGCTCATATGATTGGACTGCAGGACTGCAGCCTCCCAGCTGTAAAAAGAAAAGAAACATTTAAATTAAAAAAATTATAGCGAGTCCCAGAACTCGGCAAAATTCCACGCATGCATATAGGAATCCCAATCCGGATTAGGAAGAAGGCATCATACTAGTTGGATAGCTTGCTTGCTCTCACATGGGCGCTGGAACTTTTGAAGCTGGGCGGACTCCAAATATACCTGCTGGCTAGAGAATAACTTAAGCTCAAACCCTGTACCTTGGGTGCAGGTAGCAAGAGCCTGAATTCCCTACACACCATCACTTGTGAAAATTATTCAGAATTTTGCATCATATTTTTGTTCTGTTCTGTTCTATTCCTCATAAAATCTGTGGTTTTCTGGATTTTAATTTACTAAATAATGATAGGTATTTGAATCTCAGACTTCATATTGGGTGGCGCAGTGATGCAGCAGTTAATGCTGTCGCCTCACAGCAAGAGGTTCTCCAGTTTGATTCTCGGCTGGGGTGCCTTCTGTGTGGAGTTTGCATGTTCTCCCTGTGTTCGCGTGGGTTTCCTCTGAGTACTCCAGTTTCCTCCCACATTCTAAAAACATGCTTCTGGAGCATTTCTCCCCGGGCCTCCACTGAAAACAGGATCTGTGGAACCTAGTCGGACTTTCCCGGTCAACACATGTTAAATAAAAATAAAAAATATTCTTCAGAAAGTACAAAAGTACATGGTAACACAAAACATTTTATTATAGCAATTTACTAAGTTTATCAGATAAATATTTGAAATTTGTCCCTATTTTTGGGGCTGTATCCCCCCATTATTGTCTTTGTCCATGTTTTTTGTGCTAAGAGGTTGAGAGCTATGGTGAGAACTGAATTTACTAAATGATAGCCATTTAAGTTTCAGTCTTCCTGTCTTTCAAGAAACAGCTGATTTGGCAAAGTGGTATGTTGCTCTGACTGTAGGGCACAGGGTCCAGGGTTCAAGACTTAACAGTGAAATGCATGGTGGTAACACAGCATTTTATTCTAGCAACTTTCCAAGATTATTCAAGCAATGTTTAAAATGTGTCCCTGGTTTTGGGGCTTTTGTCCCTTCCAAAAATGTTGGCTTTTTCCAGATTTCTTATGCTGCAAAGTTAAGAGATACATTTGAGTGCCGAGTGGATTTCACAAGGAGCTGAGAACTTCAGAGGAAGAGAAGTTTAGTGCTGCTTATGCTGAGTCTGCTTGCATTGTTAATAGCACAACAGGTAGTGTACTTGCTTTTGATGCAGGAGGCTGTGGGTTCTATGCCCACAGTATGTAGATGCATTGCTGATACTGTACTGTGTTGTACTTTTAAAGGGGGTGGATGCTGCAGTCCTGAGAATGTACTCTTTGGTGGAGATACCTAGTAACTATGAACCTGTTATCAGTTTGCCATCCATTCCCTATTGCAATATTACTAGCTTATCATTTTTAATGTAACATAGGCAATTTATTCCTCAAGGGCAACAGATACTTTATTTGTAGATGAAACAATGAAATATGAAGTAGTTTGCTAGCATCAACCTCTTCATTAGTTACAGATCTCTTTAATTTGGAATTATTTAGATGAGTTTTACTTCTGCAGAGATTGTGCATATTTACGGATACTTGTGAATTGTAGAAGTTTGAGTAGAATTTTATGATGGAAATGTTCTGAACTGGGCAGTTTTGTGATTATTGGTACCTGCATTTTGTTTCATTGTTTACTGGGAAAATGTTCAAAACAATAAATTAAAAATGCCCTCTAACTGTGCTGTATTATACAAGGAATATAATTTAATGAAATCAGGAAGGTGTATCAAATAGCACATGTATATTTCGTGTGCAAGGGGCCTATGATTTGAAAACAGCCCAAAGTTAGTCTTTATCTGCCACTGGGCAGATGTATTTTCTTTGAATGTGGGTTTCAATGCTGTTTCAATGAATGTGAGTTTCAAGGGCAGAGGAGTTTTAATGCTAAGTCTATTTTCAGTGTGAGACTGCATTACTTTGTTTAGCAAATGTCTATTAGTGTTTGTGCTGTAAAATGTAAAATAACACTTTTAAATGAAATCCAAATCAGCATAGAAGTAGAGGAGTATGCACATTACAGACTGCTGTGGTGGTGGTGCTGCGGTAGTGTTGTTGCCTCACAGTAAGACATTGTCCTGTTCGATTCTCAGCTAGAGTGTCTTCTGTGTGGAGACATGCATGAATGGGCGTACCTTCATTGAAGGTTGTGCGTCAGGGCTGGCAACTCGGCATGTAAAAATCTGCTGCCCATCATTAGAGGACCGGAGTTCCGCTGTGGTGACCCCTAACCGGGAAAAGCCAAAAGACACAACAAAAAAGTGTTTATGGTAAATGGGGCAAAATAACCAAGTAATGGGACATTGGAATGTATGCAGGGGGGAGGCCCCATTCGACCATGATTTGGGAGGGGGGAAAGGCGGTAAACTCAAAGACAGCCCCGGATGAACTATGCCTCTCAGCTGTCCAGATTTTTGCAGAATGAATAGAGTTTTGCTTCTTATTTTTGGTTTGTTCCTGGGTGGCCACTGTGTTGCAGCAGTTAGCGCTGCTGCCTCACAGCAAGAGGTTCTCTGGTTCGATCCTCGGCTCGGGTGCCTTCTGTGCGGAGTCTGCATGTCCTCCCTGAGTTTGCGTGGGATTCCTCCGGTTGCTCCGGTTTCATCCTAATGATATGCTGTAGATGGATTGGACACTCTAAATTGGCCCTAGATGTAAGTGTGTGTGTGTGTGTGTGTGTGTGTGTGTGTGTGTGTGTGTGTGTGTGTGTGTGTGTGTGTGTGTGTGTGTGTGTGTGTGTGTGTGTGTGTGTGTGTGTGTGTGTGTGTGTGTGTGTGTGTGTGTGTGCCTTCTGTGGTACAAATGGTCCCTCTTTAACAGGGTTTTGCACCTTTCACTCATTCAGACCCTCTGTTAAGGGTGGAGGATTGTCTGTATTCATCCACAATCCCATTACTTCATGGTAAAGTCAGCACAGAAATAACTTCAAACTCCTGGGCATCCCAGTGTTATTTAACAAGTCCAATTATCATATTATCCCTAACTTTAGAACCCCATCTATGCCTTCAACTGCCCATGATACCTACCTCAGCCAGCTTGTGTCCCTGACTGCTAAGCCTGATACAATCTTCTTTGGTGACTTTAACTACCCACCCATAAACTGGCAAGCATACATAACCCACAATAAATATACACAGCAGTTCCTTACTTTTATTAATACTAACTCCCTTGACCAAAAAAAGTACCTTTTCTGACTAGAGTGGCCTTAATTTTATGATGGTAAAGGCTTATAATCCTAAACTCAGGTCATTAGAGGGAATCTGGTTATTAAAAAGTGCACTTCACTTTGTATCTGAGTTTTTTAGATCCCCCCACTAAAGGAAGCTACACAGTGATACTTCATCAATGCATGTTCTAGAAAAATAAGTCTACCATATAAAACTTGTTAAGTTTAAACAATAACAAGTACCTTAATAAGTTTCAACTATATGTGTGTGTACACATATACACACACACACACACACACACACACACACACACATATATATATATATATATATATATATATATATATATATATATATATATATATATATTAAAATGCCAGGTTTTTGTGATATACAAAAATGAGACCACAATAAATCATTTCAAAACTTTTCCTACCTTTAGTGTGACCTATAACCTACACGATTCAATTGAAAAACAAACAGATCTGTTAGGAGAAAAATATAAAAAAATAAAAAAAGTACAATAAGTTGGTTGCATAAGTGTGCACACCCTTAAGTTAATACTTTGTTGAAGCACCTTTTGATTTAATTACAACATTCAGTCTTATTCGGTACACACCTGCCATTAATTAAAGAGACTCTGATTAACCCCAAATAAAGTTCAGCTGTCATTTTCCTGACATTTACTCAGTTGCCTGTTACAGCAAAAGCCATGGTTCACAGAGTGCTTACAAAGCATCAAAGGGATCTCATTGTTGAAAGGTATCAGTCAGGAGAAGGGTACAAACAAATTTTCACAGCATTGGATAAACAATGGAACACAGTGAAGACAGTCATCAAAAAGTAGAGAAAATATGTTCCTCCAAAATTGATGAAAAGACAAGATTAAAACTGGTCAGGGAGGCTGCCAAGAGATGTACAGCAAGACTGAAGGAGCTGCAGGAATTTCTGGGAAGTAGTGGTTGTGTACTACATGTGACAACAATCTCCCATATTCTCCATATATCTGAGTTATGGGGTAGGGTTGCAAGAGGGAAGCCTTTTCTTACACAGAAAAACACCCAGGCCCGGCTAAAATTTGCAAAACAATACATCATCTCCTAAAAGCATGTGGGAAAATGTGTTGTGGTCTGATGAGACCAAGGTTGAACTTTTTGGCCACAATTCCAAAAGGTACGTTTGGCGCAAAAGCAACACCGCATCACCAAAAGAACACCATCCCCACGGTGAAGCATGGTGGTGGCAGTATCATGCTTTGGGGTTGCTTTTCTTTAGCTGGAACTGGGGCTTTAGTCAAGCTGGAGGGAATTATGGACAGTTCCATATACCAGTCACATTTGCCCCCAAACCTTCAGGCATCTGCTAGAAAGATGAAAATGAGAAGGAATTTCACCTTTCAACACGACAATGACCCCAAGCATACATCCAAATCAACAAAAGAATGGCTCCACAAAAGAAAATTCAAGTTTTGGAATGGCCCAGCCAGAGTCCAGACCTAAATCCAATAGAAAATCTGTGGGGTAGCCTGAAGAGGGCTGTGCACAAGAAATGCCCTTGCAATCTTACAAATTTGGAGTGCTTTTTCAAGGAAGAGTGGGCAAATATTGCCAAGTCAAGATGTGCCATGCTGATAGACTCCTATCCAAGAAGACTGAATGCTGTAATTAAATCAAAAGGTGCTTCAACAAAGTATTAGTTTAAGGGTGTCCACACTTATGCAACCACCTAATTGTACATTTTTTATTTTTTAGTTTTTTTCTCCTAACAGATTTGATTTGAAATTTCGAAAATATAATAAAAACATAAAAATAAAAAACTATACTTACCTAAACGCTGTAGGCAGGGGGGCAAGCCCCCCTGCACCCCTGCTATTTAAATATTCCTACTTCGAGATCGCATTGCATTGAAGTAAAGGGTAAATATTCCCTATGGTGATTTCCGTGTTATGTGCGTGACGTTTCAATGTTTCGACAAATCGGGTTTGCTCAATACGCATTCGCCATGTACAATCTTCGATCACGCGATAGGAACCATACACACATATATAAATATATATATATATATATATATATATATATATATATATATATATATATATATATATATATATATAGGCCCCATTCAGAAGACTGACTCTTTGGAAAGTCAAACTTCATATCGTCAAGACCATATGTTTGACTTTCCAAAAAGTCAAAGCATTTGTATGACAATTGCAGTACTGTGAGGATGGGGTAATGTAACCTTTTCCCAACTGCTGTGTGATCTCAGACTTGGTATGCATAATTTGCAGGGAATATGGGGGATGTAGGGGGACTTGTCTCCCTGCAAAAACGTAGATTTTTGTTGTTTTCTTGTTTTTGTGACTTTTCAGAAAATCGAACATAAGGTCTCAACCATATGAATTTCGACTTTCAGAAGAATCAATCTTGTGACATAGATATATATATATATATATATATATATATATATATATATATATATATATATGGGTCTACCTTGACCCAACAAAATTAAGTTTCAGCAAAACATAATTAGGCGAGCTCTATTTTGTGAAAGTGCATTTTTGCCGAAATGCACTTTTGCAAAAAGGCACCTAAGCGAACAGCAATGGGGGCTGTTGCTTAGATTGCTGCACAGTGAGGATAAGGGAATATTTCCTTTTCCCCACTGTAGTGTGATCTCGGAGTGAAAATATAAAAGTAGCGGTGGCATGGGGGGCAAAGCCCCCCACATGGAGGGTGCAGGAGGGCTTGCCCCCCTGCATAAATATGGTTAATGTTTTTTTTTTTTTTATTTTGTTTAATTTGTTTTTTTTTTTTGCAAAAGTGCATTTCGGCAAAAGTGCACTTTCGTGAAAAACAGTTCACCTTATTATGTTTCAGTTTAACATAACTTTGATGGGTCAAAGTAGACCCATATATATATATATATATATATATATATATATATATATATATATATATATTCAGTACTAAAGTACAATAAAACATTCCCTTTACAATGCTGAACAACAACCTGTAAGATGTATGGAAATAGTAAGCATAGCTACATACTAGCTCTTGATGAGTAGGTTATGTAGTCTGAAAGCATGAGCAAGCTTTATTGTAAAACCTATGCTAGTCTAACAACAAGCATTATGTAATTTCTGCATTCCAGTGGTGTTTTGAGCAGAAGCTTTCTGAAGAAGGCTGCTATGGTAGCAATATAAATACTAGAATGAGCTTTGATTGCCATTTCAAAAGCTTGTGTTTATCTCATAATGTAATGCAATTATCTAGCTGTTTAAAAAGAATCTGATAGAGTCCCCTGTTTGCTATTCTTTCATGACACAAAAAGGTGGTCCACCTTTTTCAGCTATTTTGGTTAGTCATGGCAACGTCTGAGTTATCTGTTTATACCCATAGCAGTAACCACAAGAAGTAGCAAGTATCCTTGCAGCAAAAAATCAAGAAACAACCAAATAAATCAAAACTGCTCATGTGTTCTCACATTTTTTTTTACATATTTATTTAATTTGATACTTATGTGAGTGGAGGGTACTGATTTCTTTGTTAGGCAACTGAATAACTATTGAGATCCCATTACATCCTATGCTCCTTCCAGTTTTCCATGGCAGCTGAATTTTGATTGATTCCTTAAGGTCATTTAACAACGGAACAATGTTATATAACAACTGTATTATTTATTTTATTTTACCTTTGTTAACTGGGAAAGTCCGACTGGATACAGGTCCTTTTTCAGTGGACGCCTGGGGAAAAAAGCTCCAGTTACAAAAACTTGCAAAAACTTACAAAAGTTTACAAAAAGAATAAAAAATTAGAATTTTAAAATATGAAACAGTGTAAAAAAGGCATACAGACAAAAGTGCCAGTTACAGGATGATAAATATAATCCATAGATGGGTAATGTTAATGTTGACACTGCTCGTCCAGCAAGAGTAAGCACATAGGTCATTCATCATACATGAGAAGAATAGACTGATGAGAATAGAGTCAGGACAGATGCATTGTTAGGATGTGAGGGGACAGCAAGGATTAGCTAGAGAGGTAGAGCAAATACATTTGGTGGGCTATCCAGGAGAGTTACAAGAACAGAGCCAGGTGTCTTTCAAGGGTGATTTTAGGTGTTTTCTAAACTGTGTTATAGAGCAGCAGGAAGTAATTTGAGTGGGCAGTTTATTTCATATTTTGGGAATGTAGTTTACAAAGAGTGTTCCTCAGCTGTAGTCTTTGCTTTGCTGGTGACTAGCAGAAATTTGTTGTTGGAGCAGAGGGGTCTAGAAGTGAAGTATGGTTGTAATATTGTTTGGAGGGCAGGGATTTTGTCTGGTTGATGCAGTATTTTGTGGACAAAGGTTAACTGATTAAAGTGTAGCAGATGAGGAAGTTCTAGCCATTTTAACTGTTTTAGACAAGATTGAAGTTTGGTTAGTTCAGTTTTGCGGAAGCTGGTTAGGATTGAGGAGGAATATAGGAGGGAAGATAAGAGATGGGTGTGAGCGACAGTAGCTTTTGTGTGTCTTGTTAGGAATTGTTTGTTTCTGTATAGAAGACCTAGTTTCTTGTGGACCTTCTGTTTGTGCTATATGTATATCGAACTTCAAGTTGTTGTCAATTTCTATGCCTAGCAGTTTGGTATGAGTTGATGGGGTGATAGCAGTTTTATTTTTGGATAGGATAGTGAAAGGTTGGGAGGATGAGGTGGATTTTGTTGGGCAGAAGGAGTTTAGTTTTGTTGGGGTTTAGTATGAGCTGAGAATTGGTGAGCCATGATTCAATGGATAGAAAGGATTCTTGGGTTATGGTGTGGAGGTTATATAGGGAGGAGACTGTGCATATTTGAGTAGAGTCATCTGCATACTGAATGACTGTGGCATGTGGAGTGGTGGTGTGGAGTTGGTTGGTGAAGAGAAAGAAAAGTTGGGGTCCAAAGATGGAGTCTTGTGGAACTCCTAAGGTAACAGGGAGAAGTGGGGAAAGTTGGTGTTGCCAGTGGATGACCGGGTGTCATCCTGTTAGGTAGCTATAGAACCATGAGATAGCGGAGCTACTGAAGTTTATGGTGGAGAGGATGTTGATGAGTTTGCTGTGATTGGCCATGTCAAAGGCCTTGGACAGATCTAAAAATGTGGCATATACAAATTGTGCATTGTTTCTATAGTGGTTAACTGCATTTGTGAATAAAATGAGTGCTGTAGTGGTGCTGTGAGAGGGGGCAGAAGCCATGTTGAGTGGTTGATAATAGTTTATGTTTGTGGAGGTAGGCTGATAATTGGGTGTGCATAGTCATCTCTAGAATTTTAGGTAAGGGGGATAGGATGGCTATTGGCCTGTAATTAGTTTGGATGAATTCCCACCCTTGTGTAAAGGCATAATATGGGAAATTTTCCAAATATCAGTAACAAGGCTGTAATGGATTACTAGTTCTGATGAAGTTCTACCATTAAGGATGAAAGCACTTAACTTTTAAATGTTTTGCTTGAAAGATACATTTTTTAAACAAATCAAAACTATTATTTTTGTTTTAATACGCTCCTTAATGGTTGTTTGTTTCTAAACATCAAGTGAGGGATTTACCAAGAATGGGAGAACAATATGTGAGCAACACCCATAACAGGCAAAATTATTTCCCATGTATTTTTCTATTCTTGAAAGAAAACTAAAATATTGACTATCCTGTTTAGAGAAATGTCAGGGATAATTTTAAGTATGAAGGAAGGCTTGAATGTCAGTGAGGCCTTGTCCTTGTGAAAGAATGTGTAGGGCCCTTTACTGAACAATATTTACAGTTCAAAAATCCTACTCTCTGTGATGTTTCTCCATTCTGGTATTTCAGCTATGAGTTTGAGATTTAGTATTCTGCTTTCTTGCTGTATACAAAGACTGTGGCAAAGTGGATGAGTTAGAAGCTGAAAAATCTACACACGTGTGAAAAGGTAAATCTAGGCTATTTTCAAAAAAAAAAAAAAGAAAATCAGTTGGAATTGCATTTGCTCTTTTCTTTTAGCAGCAGCCATACAACTAGAGGATTTGGAGGAGCTGCAAAACAGAAGTTAATGGTATAGTTAAAAGACAAACAGACTCACCTTTCTAAGAACCTGCATTTTGGAGATTATAAGAAAGCTGTGTCTATTAAACTATTCCAAAATGAGAAATTGATATGTCATTGTTTAGGGGAGTGTTTAGATTATACCCTTTCTGCAAGGAGTGCTACGACACTTGAGTTTTAGTTAAAAAATAAAATAAATTCTTTTAAACTGTAGCAAACATTTTGCTATGGTTCATACCCTGTCTGCAAGGAGCTCTACAGTGCTTTTAGATCACACACACAGTGCTACAGAGCTCGGGTTTGACTGCAAATGCAATACTGGCTTTTAAAACCTTCCCAAAATCCTTCAGTGGATGAGAAGTGTGCTTAATGTTCTCTTCATTTTCACCTTCCCTTTGTTTTACCAGATTGGTCAAGTCTTCTTTTTCATTCTTAAGAGCATTGTTTTCCTGAGTATACCTTCATTTTGTAGTTCATAGTGTTTAACTTTGACCACCAGCTCTTTGTTCTTCTGCTGCATTTGTTTTATTTACAGGTGCATCATTTTTTCCTCTAGCCTTTCGTGATTCTTTGTGATCACTGCTAGTGAAGCGTCAGACATTAAGATTATATTTACATCAACAACCTTCTTTTGTAGTTGCTTATATATACTAACTTTCTTTTTGTTAATTGCTATATTCTGGGTGTCCCAAAGTAGATGACATAGCTACAAGGTTTTATGCTAAACCTTATCAAAGCCTTCATGCAGTGCTACCTGGCTGATTAATGCATTCACTGACTGACTCTTTCTCCTATGACTGCAGTGAATGGTTTACCCAGTTAACTTGACTGCCATGGGATAGACCCTATTTGAGCACTGTTTATAAATTTAAATTTCTGTATTAGAAAAAATATAGCATAGTATAGCTTATTCTTAAAGTTACTTCTCTGGGTTTCATCTTTACTGAGCTGCTGTGACACATTTTTTACTGTCACACAAACATTAGAATCTTCTTGATTTGATATGTCTTAGATATGATCACGGTCAGCATCACATGCCCACTGTATCATGCCTTCAATTACTGGCAGACTTAGGATGGGGCATGAGGGGCAACTTTGCCAGGCACACTGTGTTTGGGAATGCGATCAGCTAAGCCAGATCTCTCTAATGCAATACTGGCTTTTAAAAGACGGCATCGCATTTGCAGTCAAACATTAACACTGTAGAGCTCTGTATTTAGTGTAAAAAAGTAAAAAAGAAAATCTCTTTTTTTAACCAAAAACTTGAGCCCAGTACTGTTCTTTGCAGGCAGTGTATAAACTAAGGTATTAACTATAGCAAATGTTTGCTACATTTGTAACAAGCGGTTTGCTGCTCTTTAAAATCATTTATTTTATTTTTTAACTAAAACCTGGGGACCATAGTGCTCCTTGCAGGCAG
Organism: Protopterus annectens; assembly: GCF_019279795.1. Classification (NCBI taxonomy): domain Eukaryota; kingdom Metazoa; phylum Chordata; order Ceratodontiformes; family Protopteridae; genus Protopterus; species Protopterus annectens. Next base: position 1,285,885,896 of record NC_056743.1, on the reverse strand, counting down.
GGTATAAACTGTAGCACTTGTTTGCTACATTTGTAGCAATTAGAATACTATACTTTAAAAGAAGAAATCATTTCTTTTCTTATTAAAAATGCAAAAGGAGAGTCAGGGAAGGGCACAGAAACGGGACCTGAATGACTGTGGCAGGAGGGAGGGAGGTGGTCTGCCAGTCGAAGGAATGGCATTTTTTTGCTCTTCAATGTAAGAGCTTGGTGAAGGTATGTGGATCTAACTGTAATAAGCTAATGGCTACAATATAAAATGTTTTTTTTTGGTCTTCAATGGAAGAGCTAAAAGAGTATGGATCTAACCATATTAAGCTGATGGTTACAATGTAGCAATGTAACAATTACTGTAAGAGTTGTTTTATGTTTCTTAATACAAGAGCTTTGGTAGGGTGCTGGTTTGTGTTACTAGCACAGGGTGCTGGTTGACCAAGCTATGCTGCTGCCTTCAATGTCAATTTTCCCTGCCTGATATCTCCTTCAGTCTTGGATATCAGAAGTTATTTGTAAATGTGCTGGAATAAATTCATTTTCTGTTTTGTTCTCCATTCACTGGCTTAGAATTTAGATTTGGATTTTCTTCATTGAAATATAAAACCTCACAAGTGCTGCATTATCTGCTGCACATTCCACTTCTGTGTATATAAGAACAGTTTCCATTGTGTTGATCTGCTCTGCGTTGCTGCCATTCTCCTTCACAAACAGTGTCTCCGGCATTATTGTTTTTTCAACTTGGGGCTCGTTTACTGACATTTACAATTTTCTCTTCTTGTTGTAAAAAGGCATAGCAATTACAATTTCTAATTTTTGTTTTTTGCTCAATTTATCCTTTTTATGTTTGCATTTAGGTATAAGTAGACCCTACTTTGAAAAAGGAATGATGTCAGACAGTTGGTGAGTTGTTAGGTTTGGACTCCATAACTGGACTATGTTCAGCATTAAACAGATCTGAGTTCCTCTGAACACTGTAACTTTTGGCTAACTGGCAAGATTGAAAGTTTGATTTCTAACTCCAGGAACTACAAATGCTTGTTCCTCAGCAATAACAGATTCACTAGTTTAGACAATAGCATTATTCAGAAAATTTGTATTAATGGCAATCAGGCCGTGTATATTGTTGATATTTTCTCTATTAGTAGCCTCAGATACTGGTGTGAAAACATCTGTATTTTTCTTAATTTCACCTTCTAGTTTAGGTACAATTTGCTTTATCAGCTAGGCTCTTGTTTCCTCTTTTTCTTATAAAGTTGTCTTTCTTGTATTAGTTCAGCATGAAAAAACAAGTATTTGCTTGTTTTTCTTTATTTTTTCTGTTTACTTCTTGTAGAATTAATTTCTACTACAGACATATATTTCTCATGAATTTTGCTCAGAGTTTTGTGTTCTTCTTCCAGGATTTTATACCTAGTGGTTAGTTCAAGAACAGCACAATACTTTTGTTCCACCTTACATGCAGAGCCGGATGCAGCACTAGGTGACTTAGGCAGGTGCCTAGGGCTCTGCGGCTATGAGGGTCCACTCTGGGCAAGAGGCTTCAACATAAAAAAAAAAAACAAAACACTTCTTAACACTGGGCTGTTGGCATCTTCTTCTTTAAGGAGGGCCATGCGTGCGCTGATGCACATACACCAACTTGGATATAAACCCATTCCACATTCACATGTGGAATTTAAACTAGCTGTTTCATTTATAGAGAATGTAAATTCGTGTATGTGTGTGTGTGTGTGTGTGTGTGTGTGTGTGTGTGTGTGTGTGTGTGTGTGTGTGTGTGTGTGTGTTTAACATACCTCAGAACTGGCCAGATTTAACCTCTTAATTTTGGTCTGTTTCTCATAAAATGTGTGGTTTTCTGCCTAATCCTAGAGGATTGAAGACATTAAATAAGGACATATATATATATATATATATATATATATATATATATATATATATATATATATATATATGTTTCAGACTTCACATTCTTCAGAAAATGCATGATAACACAAATCATGTTATTCTAGCAATGTTTTAAGTTAAAAAGAACAATATTTCAAATCTGTCCCTATTTTTGGGCCATTGTATCCCCATTATTTAAGGCTTTGTCAAGATTTCTTGCACTAAGAGGTTGAGAGGTATCACATACCTGTCAACTGCCCAAATTATTGCCTCATGTTTGGCCTATTCCTCATAAAATGCGTGGTATTATGGCAAATCACCGAGGACTGAAATAACTAAATAATGTCATGCATTTGAGTTTCAAAGTTTCAGATTTCATTTCCTTCAGAAAAAGCATGCTAAGACAAATGCTGTGATTCTAGCAACTTTCTAAGGCTATAAGAATAATATTGATAACCTGCCCCTATTTGGGGGCTTTTGCCCCCCCCCATTATTTTAGGCTTTGTTCAGATTTCTTGTGCTAAGTGGTATGGTATGTAATTCCCTAGTTGGAGGGGAGGGCAAGTTAGTCTCGTAACCTAA